>NC_041215.1:112764897-112774092 GCF_002837175.3 Physeter macrocephalus
AAGACACAGACCTACTAGAGAATGGACTTGAGGATATGGGGAGGGGGAAGGGTAAGCTGTGACAAAGTGAGAGAGTGGCATGGCCATATATACACTGCCAAAAGTAAAATAGATAGCTAGTGGGAAGCAGCTGCATAGCACAGGGAGATCAGCTCGGTGCTTTGTGACCACCTAGAGGGGTGGGATAGGGAGGGTGGGAGGGAGGGAGATGCAAGAGAGAAGAGATATGGGAACATATGTATATGTAAAACTGATTCACCTTGTTGTAAAGCAGAAACGAACACACCATTGTAAAGCAATTATACTCCAATAAAGATGTTAAAAAAATAAATTAAAAAAATTAAAAAAAATCAGGAAAAGAATATACATGTGTTGGGTCACCATGATGTATATTTTACAGTTTTGTTAATTATAACTAAATTAATCTGAAGTAAAGCAATTATACTCCAATAAAGATGTTAAAAAAATAAATTAAAAAAATTAAAAAAAATCAGGAAAAGAATATACATGTGTTGGGTCACCATGATGTATATTTTACAGTTTTGTTAATTATAACTAAATTAATCTGAATTCTTTAAAAGATCAGGAAAGTAGTCTAATGATAGATAAAATAAGATAAATAACAAAGACATAAAATTTTTTTAGAAGGATGAGTTGTGTTAACTGAAACAAGTGAAAACCTTAGCATAGATGAAGATGAAAACAAATCAGCTGCTCAGAGAAGAAAACTATTCCCAATAATAACACTAGAGAGATCCCCACCTCCACTCCCAGGGTCCTCATAGAGATGACATAGTGTGAAAAAATAAACAATTGCCTCAGTGAAACAGGAGATAAGGGGGAAGGGCACAACCTTTAAAAGAACGACATAGCTGGGCTTCCCTGGTGGCGCAGTGGTTGAGAGTCCTCCTGCTGATGCAGGGGACATGGGTTCATGCCCTGGTCCGGGAAGATCCCACATGCCACAGAGAGGCTAGGCCCGTGGGCCATGGCCGCTGAGCCTGTGCCTCTGTAGCCTGTGCTCCGCAACAGGAGAGGCCATAACAGTGAGAGGCCCACGTACCTCAAAAAAAATAAAATAAAATAAAAAAGAATGACATAGCCATAGGACATGACAAAAACTGGTTAGAACCAGCTAGGTCCAAGATGGTAGAATATTCGACCTCAGGTGGACTTTGAGCCTCATCATAGCTCTTTCCAATACATTAGCATGCTAAATGACACACCCACCAGTGTCACGACAGTTTTGAGGCCAACCATAACAGGTCAAAAAGTGGACAGTGGCCCTATTCCTGGAAATCTTCACCCCTTCCCTGAAATAGTTGGAATAATCCACCCACTCATTAGCCTATGAAATTACCCAGCCCATAAAAACTAACCATGCTGCATTTTGGGGACTCTCGCCTTCTGAGATGGCCCACACTCTGTCTGTGGAGTGTGTTTCTCTCTAAATAAATCCACTTCTTACCTATCACTTTGTCTCTCACTGAATTCTTTCTGCAATGAGACATCGAGAACCTGAGGTTCACTAAGTCCTGAGACCAAGTGTGCTCTCAATTAAAAGATCATGGGTTCAAGTCCCAATCTGGGTTCTGGCCAGGTTTGAGTCCTAGCCCATGGGTTCAAGTCCTAATCTGGGCTCTGGCTGGGTTAGAGTCCCAGCCCGTGGGTTCAAGTCCCAGTCTGGGTTCTGGCTGGGCTCGAGTCCCAGCATGTGAGTTCAAGTCCCAATCTGGGTTCTGGCTGGGTTCAAGTCCCGGCCAATGGGTTCAAGTCCCATCTGAGGTGCATGGTTTCATCAGCAACATATTTATTATTTACATAAAGGCAACAAAACTAATTTTAAGCAAAAACTTAGATGAAAACTTTAAAACAAACAAAATGTACAATTTAAGATGTAGAAGACCCTATTATAGGATAACAAAAGAAATCTAAAGGGGAAATCATTTAATATAGGATAGCCAGCCTCTCCAACTAAGAAAAACTATTTTAAATTTTTTTCTGAAAGTGAGAAGAAGCTGTTGTCTCAGTAAAAGCTGGAGCAGAGAAAAAGAGAAATATGGCAGTTGTAGTGTGTTGACAAAGCTGTTGCAAGAACAAGGAAGGGATGTTGCTAATACCTGCTTTCTTCTAAGAATTTAAGCAAAATTTAGACCACCTGGAGTGTGTCAAAGAAGGGGCAAATGACACATTTTAGGTCATTTGTCCCTTATTTTACACTACTAAAACACTGTGTGTTTCCCGACCAGAGACACAAAAGTTGCACTTATTTAAAAAGGCTATTTATAAAAGAGCATCTCAATTTCTTTCCCGTTTCCTTATCTCTAATTTAACTGAGAGGAAAGGTTTCTATTTTCGTTTCAAGATACATTAAATAAAAAGTTCTGTCTCACTTAAAATGCATTAAACCACTCTTCTCAAGTTTTAAATTACAATAATTCAAGAAGGTATTAGAGCAAAAAAGTGTTGTTTTCCCTATTCAATACAATAATAACTAAACTGCACATAAATAAGCAATTAAACATCTTGATTAATTTCTAAGAAAGGTAAGCAGAAGCTATCAAAGTAAAGAAATATTGTACTTTGATAGCATAATTATAATGATATCTTCCATAAAATAAACATAATATGACTCTTCAGGGAACAAAGGGCCAGAATCACATCTAGCCTGAACCAAGAAAAAATGTAAGGCTACATAAATTATTGCTGGAAAGATTTATTTCCTTAAAATAATTTATTACAAATAGATATTATATAAACATAGAATCAAACTTCAAAAAATGTTTAAACAACAAGTATAAAGCATTGCTTAGAACACAGAGAATATTAAAACACCCTTTCTCAAGTCAAAGCAAAATGAACCAGACTGCCTAGATTCAAATATAAAACTTAGTTATCAATTCAACCAGGAACCCACTTTCTTGGAAATTTCCAAATTGCTTTAAACTTGATTTGTTCTTAGAACTCTACTGGCTATAAAAACTACTTGTGACATCTTTCAAAGAAAATCATCAAAGAAAACTATCTGGTTATCTTGAGAAGATTGGGAGATCACTACAACTTAAGGCCCAGGTGAAGACAGTTAAAAAGGAGAAAGAGTAACTGAATAGGAAACTTCCATCAGGAAACTATTCCTGAACACAGTTGCCTCAAATCCAACAGACAAAATGGGTAAGCCTAAGGTTCTATGTCTATGCTTCTATCCACCTTCCCACAGACATCACCACCAAATTTTACAAAGCATTAAACAATATTCATGACTTCCTAGCTTCTTCTCCCATCCCTGCACAGCTCAAAGTTTCTGCTCCTCTGAATACATACTAATATGTCATTCCTAAAACAGATCATGTCGTATGCCTTCAAAATTTAAGGAATCCCTTTTCCAGTTCCATAGGTTCATTAAGCAAACTACTATTTATCCTCCAAAGTCATACTGAGGCTTCACCTCTTTACTGATGTATTCTCTGACCTACAAACCCCTAATGACAGAGTGAAACATTCTCTCTATGCCACATCTATATCTTATTAAAAACATATCATTCCACATATTGCATTATATTGTAATCAATGATATTTACATGCCCTATCTCCCCTACCAGAATATAAACTCATGATAGACAGAATTTAAAATTCACTAATCTTTATGGATGTGCAGACCCTAGGTGGGGTTAGGCTAACTACATGGTTTGAGGACTCTAATTCCTTCCCTTCTCAGCTATTTCGTTTCAGATCAGTCACCATCAACCTTATAATATTATCTCCATTATGTCCACAGTTTCACCATGTAGAATACAGTTTCTCACAAAAACAAAGGTAGAATTTTTTTTGTTTTTATATTCCACATATAAGTGATATCATATGATATTTGGCTTACTTCACTTAGTATGAGAATCTCTAGGTCCATCCATGTTGCTGCAAATGGCATTTTTTCATTATTATTCATCAAAATGAGACAAATGAACTTATATACAAAACAGAAACAGACCCACAGACATAGAAAACAAACTTATGGTTACCAAAGGGGAAAGAGGGGGAAGGATAAATTAAGAGTTTAGGATTAACATATACACACTACTGTATATAAAACAGATAACCAACAAGGACCTACTGTATAGCACAGGGAACTATACTGAATATTTTGTAATAACCTATAAGGAAAAAGAATCTGAAAACACTAGATATATATGTATGTATAACTGAATCACTTTGCTGTACACCTGAAACTAACACATTATAAATCAACTATACTTGAATAAAATATATATCTGTGTGTATAAATACACACACAGAGCTCATAAAGCTCAATATCAAACAAATAATCCAATCAAAAAATTGGCAGAAGACTTGAATAGACATTTTCCCAAAGAAGACATAAAGATTGCTAACAGGCACATGAAAAGATGCTCAACATCACTAATTATTAGAGAAATGAAAATCAAAACCACAATGAAATATGATCTCACACCTGTCAGAATGGTTACCATCAAAAACTCTATAAATAACAAATAAGTGTTGGAGAGAATGTGGAAAAAAGGGAGCCCTGGTACACTGTTGGTGGGAATCTAAATTGGTGCAGCCACTGTGGAAAACAGCATGGAGGTTCCTTAAAAGACTAAAAATAGAGTTACCATATGATCCAACAATCACACTCCTGATTATATATCCATGAAAAGCAAAACCACTAATTTTAAAAGATACATGCACATCAATGTTCATAGAAGCATTATTTACAATAGCCAAGACATGGAAGCAACCCAAGAGCCCATCAACAAACGACTGAATAAAGAAGGTGGAGTGTATATCTACATATGTATATATACACAATGAAATACTAGTCAGCCATAAAAAAGAATGAAATATTGCCATTTGCAAAAACATAGATGAATCTAGAGAATATTATGCTTAGTGAAGTCAGACAAAGACAAATATATATGATATCCATTTTATGTAGAATCTAAAAAGTAATACAAATGAATGTATATACAAAACAGAAACAGACTCAGACATAGAAAACAAACCTATGGTCACCACAGGGAAGAGGGTGTGGGGAGGGACAGATTCAGGGTATAGGCTTAGTAGATACAAACTACTATACATAAAATAGATAAGCAACAAGGATTTACTATATAACACAGGGAATTATACCCAATATCTTGTAATAACCTGTAATGGAATATAATCTGCAAAAATACTAAGTCACTATGCTGCACACCTGAAATTAACACAACACTAAAATCAACTATACTGCAATAAAAAATTGCATTAACAGTCAAAAAAAGATAGAAAGAGATATTTAGCAATACTTAGATTAAATAGGACTTACGGGATTGCATAAGAACTCTTTATATTGTTACTTCTATGGGAAAATATACTTCAAGTTCCAAGTAAACAGCCTATAATTTGGGGGAAACAATATATGCTTAAGCTAGGGAAATTTCATGTTAAATTTCCCCTGATGGGAAATAAAACAGTATTTATTTCTGTAATCATCTGCTCAATTTTTCCCCCATAAGACTAAACCCTAAAAATATAAGAATTCTGTTGATTTATTCATCACTGTATACCCTAAGCACATATTAGGCACCTAATAACTGTGTATGAAAGGAAAGAAGGTAAAGAATGAAGGAAAGGAGGAGGAAAGGTAGAAAACAAGGAAGGAAAGAGAGATGAATAAATTTTATTTTAAAAATTGCTATAATAGCATAGCTTTAATTGCCATTTCTACATCTACATCTTCTTATAAACCTGCCTTCTCCAAATCTCATATTTCTAACTCTATCAGGACATCTCAACATGAACATCTGACAGAACTTGCAAATCAATGTGTGAGAAAGTTAGCTTATTTTTGTCAAATTCCCTATAAAATAAGCACTTTTTGTCCTTTCCTGTAAACAACAGTTCAATAATTAAGAGGGGAGATCATGGTGATGTTTACACAACTATATATTTGTCGAAATTCAGCAAATTGTACAGTTAAAAAGATATACTCTGAAAACAAGATAAAGAAAGATAAATCCATAATTAAACACCTGTTAGTTTAAAAAATGTAGAAAATCAAATAAACAAGAAAAATTTTAAGTTACCAGCTAGAAAGGACAGAGTACTTACATAGGAAAAACAATTACATTGAGAGTAAACTGCTCATTATTATAAAGAAAACAATGAAATACTATCTTTAAATGCCTAAGGGAAAATAACTATCAAATCAGAATTTTCTATCAACCTAAAATATCATTGAAGAGCGAGGGTAGTATAAAAGTATTTTGAGACATACAAATACAAAGAGTTTAAATGTTCAGAGATTAATATCAAAAAATACTAAAGAATTTACTTCAGCAAGAAGCAAACCAAGAGAGAAAAGATAAAGTACCAGATATTGCATACTCTTCCCAATACCCATTTTCCCCCTCTTTTCAAGACCCCATCCCTACTGGAGTTTTAGCTACGCATACAACTTCTCAGTGAAAGACAGTATTATTCAGCTTTCACTCCTGCACATGGAGTGTACTCATGCTGTACTCATGTGGCTAAGTTTGGGCTAACGGAGTGTGAAACAAAGTAGTGCAACTTACAAGTCACATCCAACTTAAAGACAAACTACACCACACTTCTCTTCGCACTTCCCGAGAGCACAAATGAGAAGACTACAACCCTGTTCAACAGTGCAGTCAACACACCTGAGAGTATGTCAAAGAAGCAAGACAGAAGGAACCTGAGTCCCTGAATGACCCTGTTCAACCAAGTTGCTCTACCAGCATGTACCCACTCTTTATTTTTGAAGCATTATGTTTCTTTATAAAGCCATTATATTTGTGAGTTACTTTGTTACAGAAGCTTACTCTGTAATCTAATTTTATAGACAGAATACAAAAAAATAGTAAGCATATTTTTAATGAAATCTATTAGAAATGTAATTAATTACTGACTGTAAAATAAGTAACTAGATTGAAGCAGATATATATAATGCATAGTTCAATAGCATTAAGATCCATATCTTAAGAAAAAAAAGAATATAAAAATACTGAGTACTTTTAGTCATTGTTAGAATTATTTGCTCTTAAGGAAGTATGTTACAAACTAGGGGTAATGACAAAGAATAAGACTATAATGTATAGCTTTCAGAAGAGCAAAGAGAGAAGAAATGAATAAAGCAAGTTCCATCAATCCAATGAAAGACAAGTGAAACACAAAACACAAAGAGAGGAAAAT
The DNA here is from genome assembly GCF_002837175.3 of Physeter macrocephalus. Lineage (NCBI taxonomy): Eukaryota > Metazoa > Chordata > Mammalia > Artiodactyla > Physeteridae > Physeter > Physeter macrocephalus. The sequence continues at coordinate 112,772,107 of NC_041215.1, forward strand.
AAAAGAAAATGAAAATGAAAACTACTCAGAGTGGATTTAAAAAACCTAGCTAAATGTACCTTATAAAACAAACACCTGGAAGAAAAAAAAATTGTATCTACCAAATAGCATTAGTATTTCAAAGTGTAAGAAGAAAAACTGACAGAATTACTAGGAGAAACTGAAAAATTCAAAATGATGACAAATATTAATAAATATATATCAAATATATATATTAGAATTGAAAGATCTAGATATATGAAGATATAGCAGATGTATACAACAAAGTCAACAAGTTTAATAGAGAATACTATAATCAACAAATAAAGAATATACATTACTTCTACTATACATTGAGCATTTACAAAATTTGATTAGTAGTTGGTCAGGAAGAATGAAATCCATACAAGGTAATCAGTTCACAGTTTATAATGCACTTAAATGACAAAACACCAAAAAAACTAAAAAAAAGGATTCATGAGTTCAGGAACATAAAGATGTATTATTAAATAACTCAGGTGAAAAAGGTAATCACAGAAGGGGCGAGAGAAAATGGCAGAAGAGTAAGATGTAGAGAGCACCTTCCTCCCCACAGATACATCAGAAATACATCTACACGCAGAACTGCTCCTACAGAACACCCACTGAATGCTGGCAGAAGACCTCAGACCTCCCAAAAGGCAAGAAACTCCCCACATACCTGGGTAGGGCAAAAGAAAAAAGAATAAACACAGACAAAATAATAGGGATGGGACCTGCACCAATGGGAGGGAGCTGTGAAGGATGAAAGGTTCCCACACACTAGAAGCACCTTCACGGGTGGAGACTGTGGGTGGCGGAGGGGGAAGCTTCAGAGACATGGAAGAGAGCGCAGTAACAGGGTGCAGAGGGCAAAGCGGAGACATTCCTGCACAGAGGATCAGTGCCGACCAGCACTCACCAGCCCGAGAGGCTTGTCTGCTCTCTCAACGGGACGGGCAGGGGCTGGGAGCTGAGGCTCGGGCTTCAGAGGTCGGATCCCAGGGAGAGGACTGGGGTTGGCAGCGTGAACACAGCCTGAAGGGGTTAGTGCGCCACGGCTAGCCGGGAGGGAGTCCAGGAGAAGTGTGGAGCTGCCGAAGAGGCAAGAGACCTTTTCTTCCCTCTTTGCTTCATGGGGTGCGAGGAGAGGGGATTAAGCGCGCCGCGTAAAGGAGCTCCAGAAACGGGCGTGAGCTGCGGCTATCAGTGCGGACCCCAGAGATGGGCATGAGACGCTAAGGCTGCTGCTGCCGCCACCAAGAAGCCTGTGTGCGAGCACAGGTCACTCTCCACACCTCCCGCCACTGCCAGAGTCCCGGGATCCAGGGACAACTTCCCCGGGAGAACTCACGGCACGCCTCAGGCTGGTGCAACGTCATGCCAGCCTCTGCCGCCACAGGCTCGCCCCACATCCTTACCCCTCCCTTCCCCCGGCCTGAGCCAGAGCCCCCGAATCAGCTGCTCCTTTAACCCCGTCCTGTCTGAACAAAGAGCAGATGCCCTCGGGCGACCTACATGCAGAGGCGGGGCCAAGTCCAAAGCTGAACCCCAGGAGCTGTGCGAACAAAGAGGAGAGGGGGAGGTTTTTCCCTGCCCACCAGAGGGACAAGACCCAGCTCCACCCACCAGTGGGCAGCTACCAGTCTCTCCCATCAGGAAGCCTGCACAAGCTTCTTAGACAGCCTCATCCACCAGGGGGCAGACAGCAGAAGCAAGAAGAACTACAAACCTGCAGCCTGAAAAAGGGAAACCACAATCACAGAAAGTTACACAAAATGAGACGGCAGAGGATTATGTCTCAGATGAAGGAACAACATAAAACCCCAGAAAAAACAACTGAGTGAAGCGGAGATAAGCAACCTTCTGGAAAAAAAAGTTCAGAATAATGATAATGAAGACAATCCAGGATCTTGGAAAAAGGATGGAGGCAAAGATCGAGAAGATACAAGAAATGTTTAACAAAGACCTAGAAGAACTAAAGAACAA
>NC_041215.1:112779902-112836385 GCF_002837175.3 Physeter macrocephalus
CCTACAGAACACCCACTGAATGCTGGCAGAAGACCTCAGACTTCCCAAAAGGCAAAAAACTCCCCACATACCTGGGTAGGGCAAAAGAAAAAAGAATAAACACAGACAAAATAATAGGGATGGGACCTGCACCAATGGGAGGGAGCTGTGAAGGATGAAAGGTTCCCACACACTAGAAGCACCTTCACGGGTGGAGACTGTGGGTGGCGGAGGGGGAAGCTTCAGAGACATGGAAGAGAGCGCAGTAACAGGGTGCAGAGGGCAAAGCGGAGACATTCCTGCACAGAGGATCAGTGCCGACCAGCACTCACCAGCCCGAGAGGCTTGTCTGCTCTCTCAACGGGACGGGCAGGGGCTGGGAGCTGAGGCTCGGGCTTCAGAGGTCGGATCCCAGGGAGAGGACTGGGGTTGGCAGCGTGAACACAGCCTGAAGAGGTTAGTGCGCCACGGCTAGCCGGGAGGGAGTCCAGGAGAAGTGTGGAGCTGCCGAAGAGGCAAGAGACCTTTTCTTCCCTCTTTGCTTCATGGGGTGCGAGGAGAGGGGATTAAGCGCGCCGCGTAAAGGAGCTCCAGAAACGGGCGTGAGCTGCGGCTATCAGTGCGGACCCCAGAGATGGGCATGAGACGCTAAGGCTGCTGCTGCCGCCACCAAGAAGCCTGTGTGCGAGCACAGGTCACTCTCCACACCTCCCGCCACTGCCAGAGTCCCGGGATCCAGGGACAACTTCCCCGGGAGAACTCACGGCACACCTCAGGCTGGTGCAACGTCATGCCAGCCTCTGCCGCCACAGGCTCGCCCCACATCCTTACCCCTCCCTTCCCCCGGCCTGAGCCAGAGCCCCCGAATCAGCTGCTCCTTTAACCCCGTCCTGTCTGAACAAAGAGCAGATGCCCTCGGGCGACCTACATGCAGAGGCGGGGCCAAGTCCAAAGCTGAACCCCAGGAGCTGTGCGAACAAAGAGGAGAGGGGGAGGTTTTTCCCTGCCCACCAGAGGGACAAGACCCAGCTCCACCCACCAGTGGGCAGCTACCAGTCTCTCCCATCAGGAAGCCTGCACAAGCTTCTTAGACAGCCTCATCCACCAGGGGGCAGACAGCAGAAGCAAGAAGAACTACAAACCTGCAGCCTGAAAAAGGGAAACCACAATCACAGAAAGTTACACAAAATGAGACGGCAGAGGATTATGTCTCAGATGAAGGAACAACATAAAACCCCAGAAAAAACAACTGAGTGAAGCGGAGATAAGCAACCTTCTGGAAAAAAAAGTTCAGAATAATGATAATGAAGACAATCCAGGATCTTGGAAAAAGGATGGAGGCAAAGATCGAGAAGATACAAGAAATGTTTAACAAAGACCTAGAAGAACTAAAGAACAAACAGATGAACAGTACAATAAATGACATGAAAAATACACTAGAAGGAATCAATAGCAGAATAACTGAGCTGGAAGAATGGATAAGTGAACTGGAAGACAGAATGGTGGAAATCACTGCTGCAGAACAGAATAAAGAAAAAAAGGATGAAAAGAAAAGAGGACTTCTCTAAGGAAAGGAAAGCATCACCCAAGTCCAGGAAGCACAGAGAGTCCCAAGGAGGAAAATGCTGAGACACATAGTAATCAAACTGACAAAAATTAAAGACAAAGAAAAAATATTAAAAGCAACAAGGGAAAAGCAACAAATAACTTACAAGGAAACTCCCATAAGGTTATCAGCTGATTTCTCAGCAGAAACTCTGCAGGCCAGAAGGGAGTGGAATGATATATTTAAAGTGATGAAGGGAAGAACCTACAACCAAGAATACTCTTCCCAGCAAGGCTCTCATTCAGATTCAATGGAGAAATCAAAAGATTTACAGATAAGCAAAAGCTAAGAGAATTCAGCACCACCAGATCAGCTTTCCAACAAATGCTAAAGGAATTTCTCTAAGTGGAAAAGAAAAGGCTGCAACTAGCAACAAGAAAATTGTGAATGGAAAAGCTCACCAATAAAGGCAAACATACAGTAAAGGTAGGAAATTACCTGCACACAAATCAAAACCAGCAACTGTAAGAGGAGAGCACTAATGTAGGATATTGGAAATGCATTTGAAATTAAAAGACCAGCAACTTAAAACAATCTTGTTTATATACAGACTGCTATATCAAAATCTCATGGGAATCGCAAACTGAAAATCTACAATAGATACACACGAAAAAAGAAAAACGAATCCAAACACAACACTAAAGTTAGTCATTAAATCACAAGAGAAGAGAAAAAAAGATGAAGGGAAGAAAAAACACCTACAAAGTAAGTCAGACAGAGAAAGACAAATATCTATGATATCGTTTATATGAGGAATCTAAAAAAAATGATACAAATAAACCTATTTACAAAACAGAAACAGACTCACAGACTTAGAGAACAAACTTATGGTTACCAGGGGGGAAGGGGGAGGGGGAGGAATAGATTGGGAGTTTGGGAATGACATGTACACACTGCTATATTTAAAATAATATAACCAACAAGGACCTACTGTACAGCACAGCGAACTCTACTTAATACTCTGTAATAACCTAAATGGGAAAAGAATTTGAAAAAGAATAGATACATGTATATATATAACTGAATCACTTTGTTATACAAAACTTCATGGAACAGCATGGAGGTTCCTTAAAAAACTAAAAATAGAACTACCATATGATCCAGCAATCACACTCCTGGGCATATATCTGGAGAAAACCATAATCCAAAAGTACACATGCACCCCAGTGTTCATTGCAGCACTGTTTACAATGGCTAAGACATGGAAGCAACCAAAATGTCCACCAACAGAGGAATGGAGAAAGAAGATGGAATATATATATATATATGATGGAATATTACTCAGCCATTAAAAAGAATGAAATAATGCCATTTGCAGCAACATGGATGGACTTGGAGATTACCATACTAAGTGAAGTAAGTCAGACAGAGAAAGACAAATATCTATGATATCGTTTATATGAGGAATCTAAAAAAAATGATACAAATAAACCTATTTACAAAACAGAAACAGACTCACAGACTTAGAGAACAAACTTATGGTTACCAGGGGGGAAGGGGGAGGGGGAGGAATAGATTGGGAGTTTGGGAATGACATGTACACACTGCTATATTTAAAATAATATAACCAACAAGGACCTACTGTACAGCACAGCGAACTCTACTTAATACTCTGTAATAACCTAAATGGGAAAAGAATTTGAAAAAGAATAGATACATGTATATATATAACTGAATCACTTTGTTATACACCTGAAACTAACACAGCATTGTTAATCAACTATACACCAATATAAAATAAAGATCTTTTAAAATATGTTGGAATCAGTGGCATAGGGAAAGGGAATGGAATCAAGAAGGATTATACAAGTACTTCAATTGTAAGGTAATGCTTTATTATTCTAAAAACAAAACCCAAACTAGTAAAAATTTAATATTTGATAAATTTGGGGGTGGGTACACAGGTATTCATTATATTGCTTTCTAGAACATTTCTATGTGTTTACAATTTTTCTTAAAACAAACAAAAAACTCTAAAGAGATTCCAATAAGATACACTCAGAATTTCTCACATATGTTCAAATAAATGCCAACAAAATAGAGGTTTAAAAAAAATTTTTATCATTTCTATTAACTGGAATCCAATAAAGAAATTCTTAACTGCTCAATATGATAAAATGTTTGTGATAAGTTACAAAAATAGTTTCAACTTACAGAATTAATATATCAAAATCTTAACGTTAACTACATTTTTATAAAGCCTAATAACAATTATTTTGTGTGGAGAGATGAGAAGAAACTAAAACTAATAATATTTTTTTAAATAGAAGAGCACACACAATACCTTGGAGGCACGAATCTGCCTGTGAACATCTGTTAGTTGTTGGATTTTGTATTCTAGCTCTGAAATCTGGGCTTGAAGCCACGTCCAACGGCTGCCAACTCTTGCTCTGTCTACAAGCCACTTCCATTCAGTACTACAGTTACTGTGAACAAGACAAACACTGTTAGTCAAAGCACAAACACAATCAAGTTCTCACAGATTGCTTAATAGCTTCCTTGACTCTTGTCATACAGTCCCAAATTACTTTATAAGACATCTAATTATATGAAAGAAGAATGGTATATCAACTTCTCAAAGATTTGATTTCCTTATCTTTCTATCCCACAAACACCTGTTTTTATTCAATATTGTATACCCAGTAGTAGGATAATCTCCTTGCTATTTAATACTTTATTAATGGTCAAGGGCTGAAACAGAAGTAGGCCAGCAAAGGAAAAGAAACAAGAATGACAATACTAACACCATGTAAAAACTGTTACATGAGCCTTTCATATGTAAGTAGATGTCAGGTATAGGACAAGTCATTTGAACTGTGCTAGATCTAAATCCATGTAACAAACCATAGAGCACTCAATTTTACTAAATGTAATTTTCATTTGCTAGAACAGGAATCAATTTTTTAATGTCAAAAATTATCAAAAATATGAATGTTCTGCTACATTTCAATAAACATATCAAATATATAAATCCTGAGATGTTTATTAAGATTAACAGTTTGTTAAAAACTTTATTACTAGGATTCACAGCTCAGAGATGAGAAAGAATTTATATATAGCCTTTCTTTCATGCATATTTGAAAATAAGGGTTGAACCTTAATTAGCTCCTCTATCTTTTGGCAAGGGCACTGCTCTAACCCACAGTTTGTGAGATTACAAATTAATTACCTTAAGAAAATATTTCAACCCCTCCAACTAGAAAACAATCACTTAGAGTGAGGTGGGGAGGAGAGGGAGAGAGAGACAGACACAGAAAGAGAGAGAGAGAGTTTGTGTGTGTGTGGTGTTTGGGATAATTAATTAGGAGCTTCATACTGCCAAGGAAGAAATTGAAGAAGGCATAACAGAAGAAATTGAAAGTACAACTGAAGGGAAGTAACTACTTAATGGCAAAACACAAACTTCATGAAAAACTTGTCTAAAAATTGCATTTATTGTCAAAACCCATAGAATGCACAATGCTGAAAGTGAACCCTACCTAATGTAAACTATGGACTTTGAGTGATAATGATGTGTCAATGTAGGTTCATAGATTGTTTACAAATTCACTACCTTTGTGCAGTATGTTGATAGTGGGGGAAGTCATATCTGTGTAGGGACAGGGGATATATAGGAACTCTGTAATTTCCACTCAATTTTGTTGTAAACCTAAAACTGCTCTAAAAAATAAACTTTATTAATTTTTACACATTTAACCATAATGAAATATCTTTCATATAAACTTTAGCCAAAGAAAACATGTATGCTAAGAGATCATTTTTTGTCAGAGAAACAGAATTATTGTAACTCAGGTCACACAGAATTTATTCTTATAACAGATTTTATGTCAATGATCTCAAAAGGCTTTTTTTTTTTTCAGATTCTAATTACATACAATGTAACTGCAGAGACTGAAATTAGGACTTCTCTTGGTATTATTATTATTCAGTTTATAGTTATTATTGTGATTTTGTAAATGTGACACTATATTAAATCACATTTTCATAACTATGGACAAAATAAAAAATGCCTATTCAAAATACACTATTCACAGATAACAATACTAACTGCCAATCATGAAATTAGTGAAGAAGGTAAGGACCATATCATGCAGTAGTTGCACAGGTAAGGGCAAAGTGTTGGATTTTATGCAAAAAGGAAGTTATTGGCGAGATAGTAACAAATTTTTTTTTTTTCCAAGCACTCTAGCTACTAGGTAGAGAAAGCATTGTAGTGGAACATGAGAGTAACTAAGGAAATCAATTAGGATGCAACTATAATAATCTAAATGTGGTACAGATAACTGTGATCTCTAAATATTTCATGTGCTGTCCTACATTTCCCAGCCTTCACTTCACTTAAGTTGGAGCCATGTGACTAGCTCTGACCAACAGGCTGTGAGCAAAAGTGATAAAGTCATTTCTAGTCCACCTGACCAACTTCAAAGCCACTGTACAGATATTATAGCTACAAGATGGAAGAGGATCACAGCTCATACCACACTGGACTTTATGTAAGCCACAGTAAACCTTTGCTGTGCAAAATTACTGAGATTAGAAGGTTAATGTGTTACTCTAGAGCTTACTGTGACTAAAACAATGAATAAAAGATGAAAATGGCCTGGACTGGAAATGGGGTGGGAGATAAAGAAGAGATAAAGATAAGAGGATGGACTCAAGGTTGACTTTAAAGTAGATAGGACTTGAAGAAGTATGATGTGGAAGTAAGCATGCAGAAATCAAAGATGACATTAAACACTGTTTCATTAAATTTTGCTCCAGTCAGAAAATTTCCCTATAACACGCAACTTTGCTGGGTTGTCAAACTGATTATTAGCTCATGGAAATAGAGAAAAATAAAAGTTTATGGAGTTAATGTTATTGTACTTCTAGTAAAAATACTGATACTGAAACTAAGTTTACAAAAATCATTTTTATGTTCATATGTGACATTAAATTATCCTAATATAGAAAAAGTAGTAATATCAGATTTAATTTAAGTAAACTAAATAATACTGGGGCTTTATAATAAGTGAAACGAATTTTCTGTAAAGGACACCTTATTCTACATTTTAACAGGAGTAAAATCTGTTCGCTATGCTTAAAAATGGTAACCAATCTTTTCCATCAAAAATGTTCTCTTGCTTGAAAAAATGTCTTTCTAAAAAATAACTATGGTTGTAAACATGTTACAGATAAGTATATGGTTCATTCAAAGGAGACTGACACCTGTTGTACCTCAAACACAAAACGTTTTATGTAAACAATTTATATAACCAATGATGTAATGGCTTATATCTTAGAGTGTAACCAATCAGAACACAGCTGATGCAACAACAAACTAATAAGAATGTGAGGCAAACCCAGAGTGTCTAGACTCCTCAGTTAGCATATAGGCCTGGCCTGCCAGCCCATTAAGAAGATTTACTCCCTACATCTCTCTGGAGTGTGTTGAACTGATCAAAGACCAACACATTCCCTGATCTTCACTGGAAACAGGAGCCCCTACTTCTAGTGAAGATCAGGGCAAATACATCCATGAGTGGAGACCACCTGGGCAGTGAGACTAGTCAGTCCTCAGAAAGGCAGCACATGCCTTCGATCCTCATCCTTACTTGTTTGGAGTCACCACTTAACTTACTGATGGAAATAAGTACAAGCTGTTTAAACCAAGTGGTTTTCAGTACAATTTCTCTTGGTACTAACTTCTGGTCAGCATCATGAATCTACTCACTGTTTTGTTGTTGTTTTGTTTGTTTTGTTCTCTCTCTACATCACTGTTTTAACCTTGAAGTGTAGTTTGTTCCTCAGAATAAGACAGAGCTTTCTAATGTACACCTTAAGTTACCAAGACTTAAAGAAAAACTTATATAATTTTGCCTTTAATAGAGTTTGTTAGCTTAGTAATAAAAATGAATTAACTATGATTTAAAAAATAAAAAAATAAGATCCAACTGTAAAAAATTATAATTCCAAGAAAAATAAGTTTTATCCTGGGGAAAACTACATTAAATTAGGCCAAACTTCTCCACTGGTGTTTGCTCACCTAGGAAGAGCTTAGCCTTCCCTGGAATTTGATTCCTTTAGACCAGGGGATAGCAAATTTTTCTGTAAGGAGGCAGACAGGAAATATTTGTTTTGTGGCCACAGGGTCTCTTTAATAACTACTCAACTCTCCTGTTATAGCATGAGAGCAGTCATAAATGAATGGGTGTAATGATGTTTCAATAAAACTTTGTCTACAAAAACAGACAATAGGCCAGATTTGGTCCATGGGCCATAGTTTTCCAATTCCTGATGTGGAACATGTTTTCATATGCTTCCTATGCTTCTCAAGGGATTATGACTTCCTTTAATGAAGTGTCTTTTTAAATTTTTTGCTCATATTTAATTGGCTACCTTCTTGCTCATGTAAGACTGTCAGACTGTATGTATTAGAAATACTTATAGCTCCCAATCTGTAGCTGGCCTTTCATTTTCCTAAAGGTGTCTTTTGAGCAGTAAAAGATTCTAATTTTGATGAAGCCCAATTTTTCAAACATCCCTTTTATAGATAGTTCTTTTTATGTCCTAAGAAATATTTGCTTAACATGAAGTCATAAAGATTTATTCATGTTTCTAAAATATGAAAAAGTTTTAGAGTTTTTACTTTTAGATCTATAATCCAATTCAAGTCAAGCTCTGTGTATTGGTCCAGGTAAGGGTCCAGATTCATTATTTTCTATAGGATATCTAGTTCCTGAACCATTTGTTGAAAAGATTCTATAAACCTTTAATAGAAAAAAAAAAAAACTATCCATGAATAGATAAAAGACTATATGAATACTACATGTTGTATATACACTTACATACACACAGAGAGCACTTAGGATATCTATCATCTATCTACCTATGTCAACACCATGACCCAATATGACACTACTATTGTAGTTTAGAGTAATTCTGAAAATCCAGTAAATTCTTCAACTTTATTTCTCAATATTGTTTTGACAATTCTAAATTTGAGAATCAGCTTGTCAATCTCTTAAAAAAAAAAGAGCAGCATTTTGATAAGGATTTCATTGCATCCATGGATCTATTGGTGGATAATTAACACAACGCTGAATCTCCTAATCAACGTATAAGGTATTATTTCTCTGTGTATATATGTACTGGTAATTTCTCTCAGCTATGTTTTGTAGTTTTGAAAATTTATCTCTATGTATTTCATGTTTATGGAAGCTAGTATATAGCATTCATAAATTGTTTGGATGATAGTATATAAAATTACAGTTGATTTTTATGTGGTGACCTTATATACTTTGACCTTGTTAAATTCACTTAGGAGTTTTAGTATCTTCCTCATAACAAAGTCCTTAGGATTTTCTATGTATATTATCATGTCAACTGCAAATAAAGACAGTTTGATTTATTTTTAATCTGGATTCCTTTTATTATTTTTCTTATCTTACTGCACTGGCTATGAATTCCAGTATAACATTAATTATAAGCTGTGTGAATGGACATCCTTACCTTCTTCCTAATCTTACAGAGAAAGCATTCAGTCTTTCATCATTAAATGTAATGTTAGCTGTATACTTTTTATGAATGTCCTTTATCAGATTGAAGAAGTTTCTGTCTATTCTGGGTTTGTTGTGAATTTTTATCATGAGTAGGTTCGAATTTTGTCAAATCATTTTTTGGTATCTCTGGAAATTATCATATGCTGTTTCTCCTTTTTTCTTTGATTGGTTTTAAATGTTAAAATCAACCTTGCTTCCTGGCATAAACCCCTTTGGTCATGATGCATTTTGTAATATGTTTTGCTACAGTCTGTTTGCTATTTCATTAGGGATATTTTGCATCTACAGTCAAAAGAGACATTGATCTATCTTCCTGTAATGTCTTTATCTGATTTTAAAATCAAGCTAATGCTGACCTCATAAAATGAGTCAAGAAGTGTTCCCTCCTCTATTTTTTGAAGGAGTTTGTATAAGACTGTAATTGTTTACTCCTTAAGTTTCAATAAAATTAATCAGTGAAGCCATCTTGGCTTGGAGTTTCCTATAGGGAAAGTTTTTAATTATTAATTTATCTAATTGACATAAGGTTTTTCAAGTTTTCTATTTCTTCTTCTGTCAGTTTTGGTAATTTGTGTCTTTCAAGCACTTAGTCCATCTAAGTTATTGAACTTACTGGCATGAAATTGCTCATACGATTCTCTGGTTATTCTATTAATGCCTATAATATCTACAGTGAGGCTTTTCTTTCCTGCTATTGGTAATTTTTTTCCTGGTCGATCTAGCTGGATATTTATCAACTTAATCTTTTAAAAGAACCAGCTTTGGTTTCACTGATTTTTCTCTGTTGCTTTGGTGTTTTATATTCATTGATTTCACTTTTTATCAGTTTTTCCTTCTTGCTTTGGATTTAAGTTGCTCATTTTTTGCAGCTTCTTAAGAGGGAGGCTTATGCCATAAACTACACCTTCCTTCTTTTCTAATATAAGCATTTATAACCATACATTTTCGTGTAAGAATTGCATCCCACAAAATTTGATATGCTGTATTTTCATTATCATTACATTAAGAACACTTTATAGATTCTCTTGTGATTTTTTCTTTGATCTAAGCATTACTTGGAAATGTAGAGGTAAATTTCCATATATTTTTAGACATAAATATTTGCCATTTCCTACTACTTCTTCTTTCCGTTGTGTAGAACTGAGTTTTCTCACTCAGTATTATTTTCTTTCACCCTGAAGATCATTTTAAGATTTCTTATAATATAGGTATACTGACAGGAAATTTTCTCACTTTGCTTATTTGGAAATATTATTTTGCTTTTGTTTTTAAAAATAATTTTAGGTTGATTTTTTTTTCCTCTCAGCCCTTTATATATGTCATTCCACTGTTTTCTAGCTTGCTTACCTTCTGATGAGAAGTCAGCAGTCATTTTTTTTTCTTTGCTTCCCCATATAAAATGGTTTTTTTCCTCCTCTTAATGCTTTTAAGTTGGTTTTCTATATCACTAGAACTTGGTGATTTGACTACAATACACGGTGGTGTGGTTTTGTTTGTAATCCTGCTTGTGATTTATTGGGATTCTTAGATCTGTAGTTTTATGATTTTTCCTTTTAAGTCCTTGAGCATACTTACCATATTTGAGATATTTTAAAGTCTTTGCCAACTAATCTCATCTCTGTCATTCCTGTCTGCTTCTATTGATGATTATTCTCCTCCTTTGTATGTCTAGTAGTTCGTGTGTATTTATACATATGTGTATGTATGTATGTAAATACACACACATTTATTATGGACACTATGAATATGATATTGTTGAATTTCTGGATTTTATGGCCTTCCTTTAAAGAGTGATAAATTTTGTTTCAACAGGTTATTAAATTACTTAATGTTCAACTTCATTCTTTTCAGCTTCCTTCTAAGATTTGTTAGAGCACGTATAGAGTAGCCATTAGTCATCAGGTCAGACTCAGCCTTACTCTTTGAGGTGTGACCAATCTGGGGTCTCTACTGAATGCTCCAGATGTTCAACAAAGTCTCTCCACTCTGCTTATTCAGAACTCAAACATCTCTTAACCTTGTATGAGCACTGGAAGTTGTTTAGATTACATTTCCTAATAACTTTTTGTGTGCCCTTATGGAGTTTCACCTACACACACACAGCTTAGTATTTAACGAAGGTCTCAAGGCGACCACATGAAGATTTATGATGCTCTTTCTTTGCATACATAGGTCCCTCCTCTTTAGTATTCTGATCTAACGATTCCAGCTATCTCATCCTCCCCAAATCTAATCTTTATTTCAATCAAGCAGGACCATTGTGCTCTACTTGGTTTTCCTCTCCCTGCACCAGATATCTGAAAGTGCCTCCAGGAAGAAAACCAGGGTAATGACAGGGCTCACCTCATCTGTTTCTCTTTTCTCAGGAATCACTGAACCTCTGACCTCTGTTGCCATTTTCTGAAAATAATGACTGTTTCATATATTTTTGTCTAGATATTTACAGCCAAAGAGAAAGAATAGCACCAGTGACTCCACTCCATTATGGTTAGAAATCAAAGAACTTTTATATGTGTTTGTGTGTGTGATCTCTCAAAAATGTTTCTATTTTGTTTCAAATATTTCATATTCAAAATTTCACTGCCTTTTTAAAAAAAACTACAGTTGCAGTTTAAGACCAGAATCTTAACAACAACAACAACAAAAATTGAAAGTGCTTCATGGATTCCTTTTTTGGGTGTTCCTGGACTATTTCATGAAAGCAGAGCTGTTTATCCATCTTATATCACACATCTATCTACCTTTCAACTGTTCTATAAGAAAAACAGTTAATTTATGTTTGAGCCACTATAGTTTTAAGTCTCTTTTTTACAACTTAGCCTTTATGCTAAATGTTACAGAAATTCTTAGGACCAATAGAGTGCGTTATAAGATAAATCCAAAGCATTTCTATTAACTTAGGGGTAGGACAGAAAGCAGATAGGAAAAAGACATAGGTTGGTGATCCTTTCTAAACTACACTATACTATATATACTATACTAGCAAAATATGACCATTTAAAAGAGAAACCAAGTGCCTACCAAGACTATAGTTCTAGCAGAAGCAGCTAGAAAAAGTCATAATGTTGTAATGAATTGACTATTACTTGTTGTTTTAGGCCTGATAAATGAATGAATTTAGGCAAGAATTAGTTCATTTACAAGCAGAGAAAAAAAAGAATACAACTCTGCTTAGGAAGGCTCTCTCTGACTACAGCCTACTTTTAACTTAATGGATAATCCAATAATACAGGGTACCTTGAAGGAATAGAAAAGCCAGTTGCTTCTCTACAGCTAACAACAAAAAAATGTATTCCAACAATCTCTCTTAAGAGTTCTAAGCCACATAACGAGAGCCTGCCTAGGAGCAAAAGTCAGATTAACCCCTACCCAAATGTACTGTTTCAGGTGGCCACAAGGTATGTTATTAAGTTAAGGGAGAGTTGGATGGTCTGAGGAAAATAACTAGTAAAGTAACTAGTTTGTAGGCTTAGCAATTATGAGCAAGTGAGATCTTTGGTACTGGTATTTTCACATATAGCTGACTGGAGGCAAACAGAATTGAAACCTACATTTTTGAGGCAACTCTATTAGCAAAAAATACCACAAGCCTAGCATGCTCTACCCAGGGAGCCCAAGTTTGCACTGACAGGACACAGGGTGAGAATCCAGTGCAGCCTCAAATAAGGGTATGTTCTCCAACACCCATTTCCAATATAGACACAAAGGATGATAGGTAAGGAATAATTCCCAAAAAAGCAAAGTCAGGGACTATGGAAAACAAAGGACAAAGGAACTTCTCTCAGAAAGCAGAATTAGGATCCTATCAAGACCTTACTCCACTTCCAAAGCAAGAAGTCTTATTAATTATTGTAAGGACCAGGAACTTTCATGTGTATCCCATCCTTTCCTCTTCCCAGTAGGAGTTTTATAGTAGCTTTCCTGTCCCTACTTCAACATACATACAAGAAACAAGGCAAGAGCATTAGAAAAGTTGTCTGTGGGTTTATAGGTTACCGTATATAAGGAACCACATCTGGAACCGAAAGAGAGGACTTTACTCCACCTGTTGAATGTGGCTTTGAGTCACAATCTTAATATATTGTGCAATACTGCCTAGAAATCTGGCAAAACCCAATTTGTCATCTATCTAAACTGAAATTTTCGGTATTAGTTTAAAGAATTCATACATTAGATTGGCATATATGGTCTTGCTCTCCTACCATCTATCACCCCCTCCCCTTCAAAGAAAGGAAGAGAGAAAGAAAAAATGGAGAGGTTGGGGAATACTTATACATTCTATCAATACCGCCCCCCCGTTTCTCTTGCATGAAAAGAATTTTGAAAGTTAATAGTCTGTTAAATTGTCTTACCTGTATTTTTAAAATCCTCACATAACATCAAAATTAACAATTAGGGACATACAAATCAAGGAAATAAATGATTTCTAAACTAATCAAAATATATTTGCTAAAAGAACAGTCTGAAGTCATGCACATCATCAGTTCAACAAGCACTGTGTGTATGTGTATGTGTGTGTGTGTACGTGCATGTGTTTATATGTGTGCATGACGCTTTTGTTCAGGAAGCCAGGACATGGTATAGTGCTTCCAAACTATACACTGCATATGGGCGTGGCTGAAAGGGCAAGCAGGACTAATTCAGCAAGAGTTTTGTACTCCAAGCTCTGCAATTACAAATCTAAATCTACTCAGAGGAAGGAGCACTTTTTTCTACTGCACACAAAAGGGCTTGGGATAGCCCTGCCAGCCACTATGATGAGCACTGAAAATAAACAAGATAAAAGAGGATTAGACTACCCTTGTTACTCAAAAAGATGGCTACCACTAACTCAGAATTGAGTGCAGGCATTTCTGCTATAACAGCATATATGCATTCCTAAATAACTCCATGTTCTGTAAAATAAAAAGCGCTAAACCTATGGAAAAAGTAGAATTGGAGTGAGAGGACTCAAAATCTATGGAATTAAGGACTATGGAGTCCTAACAAAACAATAACAAGCCATATAAAAATATGAGTACAGTTGCGTTTCTACTGGCATTTGTATTAAGAGTAAGTCAGTCCATCCTTTAAAGCTTCATTTCCTGGAGCTCGTTTTTTCCTTTGATGTGGGTCCTTGAAGACATTCACTTCTAATAGAGACCAGTTTAATAAAAATTTAAAATATCATCTGGAGATAGTTCATTTGTATTCAAAAGAAATTGATTGATAAGGCTATCTTTACAACTTCTTCAACGAAACTTGCAACTTCCTCAGATCTTTTAACATAGTAGAATATACAGCAATTTTTTGTTAAAATTGTTAAGGTGCCAATAAACCAGCACCTTACTGTATTATAGAAGGTTACTTTTACAGAATATTCAGCATTTTTCTTATACTACTAACGCTTTCTCTTTAGTTGTGAAAAAGCTTACCCCTGATCTTTCCAAAACAATAACAGGTTCGAACATGTTTGGGTGAAAAAAATACAAGCTGAATTCCACATATTATTGACATCATTCCCCTGTATGCCAAATGTTAAAAGAAAACAATTTTCCTTCTCTGAAAAATTAAGTCAGAAACTTAGATATACATAAAGAGAAGAAGTACACTGGAGAATAACTAAGGGTAAAATAAGTTATTTTTCTTATTCTTAATGGATCTAACAGATAATGGATTTGTTTGTTCAAAATAACAATGGCAACAATGTAACCAATTAGGTATGCACGTGTGTGTGCTTATAAATGCCTACATATGCTTATATGTATAAATGAAATGAATGAAAGGAGTGATACAAGGGACAAAGACAAGAGGATTTTTTGTTATTATAAGGTACTTGCAGTAACTGGGAAGAGTTATAGTATTATTTGAAAGTAAAGGTGGATTAGCTATAAAAATACATTGCAAACTTTAGGGTAACAACTAAAAAAAATAAATAAGAAGTATAACTGATATGCTAAGACAGGAAAGAAAGTAGAATTATATAAAATATTCAATTAAAATTGAAAAAGGCAAAAAACTACAAAAGCCAGAAAATATATTGAAGACAAAAATGGGAGAAAACATGAGCAACAAATAGAAAACAGTGACAAATATGGTAGATATTAAGCTACTACATCAATAATCATTTTAAACATCAATGGTCTAAATACACTCATTAAAAGACAAAGATTGCCAGAGTGGATCAAAACACAAGACCCAACTAAATGTTGTCTACAAGAAACCCACTTTAAATATAAAGACACATATAGGTTAAAAGTAAGAGGGCAAAGTAGAAGGACCCTAAGCTTATCTCCTCTAATGAGAACACCAAAATCACAACAATCTGCAGAACCACCACCCTCTACAACTAAAGACATAAAGACGGAAACACAACAAGACTTGTAGGAGGGGCAGACTCATGATATCATCAAATCCCATACCACTGGTGGGTGACCCACAAACTGGAGAATAACTATATTACAGAGGTTCTCCCACAGGAGAGTTCTGAGCCCCATGTGAGTCCCCCCTATCTAGGGGCCTGGCACCAGGAAGAGGAGCCCCCAGAGCATTTAGTTTTGAAGGCCAGTGGGGCTTGATTGCAGGAGTTCCACAGGCTTGGGGGAAATAAAGACTTCACTCTTAAAGGGCACACACAAAATCTCACACACACCAAGACTAAGGGCAAAAGCAGTAATTTGATGGGAGCCTGGGCCAGACCTACCTGTTGGTTTTGGAGGGTCTCCTGGGGAGGTACAGGGTGGCTGTGGCCCACTCCAGGGTCATAGACACTGGTGGTGGATATATCACGGAACATTCATCAGCAAGTGAGCTCTCTAGGAGGCTGGCATTGTGGCACCAAGACCTGACCCCACCCAACAGCCTGCAGGCTCCAGTGCTGGGATGCCTGAGACCAAACAACAAACTGGGTTGGAACACAGCCTCACCAATCAGCAGTCAGCCTACCTAAAGACTTCCTAAGCTCACAGCCACATCTAGATATGCCCCTAAATATAGCCCTGCCCACCAGAGGACCAAAACCCAGCTCCACCTAAATGCAGGCCAGACACTAGCCTGGGACCAGCTGGCTCCTGGACCTTGGCTGTCTAGAGGGAAGTGCACTCCTGGGATGAACAGAATGTTTCCTATAGAGGGCCTCTTCTCCACCATCAAGAAATGTAACCAACCTACCACATACATAAAAATACAAATAGCGATTTACACAAAATTACACGACAGAGTAATATGCTTCAGACAAAGGAATAAGATTAAACCACAAAAGTAGAACAAAGTGACATGGAGACAGGCAGTCTCCCTGAGAAACAGTTGACAGTAATGATCATAAATATGATCAAAGAACTTGGGAGGAGAATGGATGCATAGAGCAAGAAATTAGAAGTTTTTAATGAAGAGTTAGAAAATATAAAGAACGAAACAGAATTGTAAAATACGGGACTTCCCTGGTGGTCCAGTGGTTAAGACTGTGTGCTCCCAATGCAGAGGGCATGGGTTCAACCCCTGGTCAGGGAACGAAGATTCCCGCATGCTGCACAGTGTGGTCAAAAAAAAAAAAAAAAAAAAAAAAAAAATTGAAGAATAACTGAAATGAAAAATACACTAGAAGGAATCAAGAGTAGACTAAATGAGGCAGAAGGACAGATCAGTGAGATGGAAGACAGAGTAGTGCAAATCACTGCCGCTGAATAGAAATAAAAAAGAATGGAAAGAAATGAGGACAGTTTAAGAGACCTCTGAGACAACACGAAGCATGCTAATATTCGCATTATAGGGATCCTAGAAGGAGAAGAGAAAGAGAACGGGCCTCAGAAACTATTTGAAGAGATAATAGCTGTAAACTTCCCTATCCTGGGGATGGAAACAATCACCCAAGTCTAGGAAGTGCAGCATCCCATGCAGAATTAACCCACAGAGGAATACACCACAACACATTGTAATCAAAATGACAAAAATTAAAGATAAAGAGAGGATATTAAAAGCAACAAGGGAAAAGCAACAAATAACATACAAGGGAACTCCAATAAGGCTATCAGCTGATTTTTCAGCAGAAACTCTGCAGGCCAGAAGGGAGTGACATGATATACTTAAAGTGATGAAAGAGAAAAACCTACAACCAAGAATACTCTACCCAACAAGACTCTCATTCAGATTTGATGGCGAAAGTGATGAAAGAGAAAAACCTACAACCAAGAATACTCTACCCAGCAAGACTCTCATTCAGATTTGATGGTGAAATCAAAAGGTTTACAAACAACCAAAAGCTAAAAGAATTCAGGACCACCAAACCAATTTTATAGCAAACGCTAAAGGAACTCCTCTAGGCAAAAAAGAAAAGGTCACAACTAGAAACAAGAAGATTAGAAACTGGAAAAGCTCACTGGTAAAGACCAACATAGAATAAAGGTAGGAAATAATCCATGCACAAAGCTAGTAGGGAAGTTAAAAGACAAAAGTAGTAAAATTATTTGTATCCACAGTAAGCAGTTAAGGGATACACAAAACAATTAGCTGTAAAATATATCAAAAACAATAATCCTAAAGGGAGAACAGTACAAATGCAGGGTATCTAAAATGAGTTTGAAATTAAGAGATCAGCAACTTAAAATAAGCACATAAAAATACACACAGCTATACAAAAACCTCATGATAACCACAAAACGAAATCTATAGTAGATATACTCACAAAAAAGAAAAAGGAATCCAAACGTAACGCTAAAGACAATCATCAAATCACAAGAGAAGAGAGTAAAAGAAGAAAGGGGGGAAAAAGACCTACAAAAACAAATCCAAAACAATTAACAAAATGGGAATAGGAACATACATATTATTAATTACCTTAAATGTAAATGGACTAAATGCTCCAACCAAAAGACACAAACTGGCTGAATGGATACAAAAACAAGGCCCATATATTTGCTGCCTACAAGAGACTCACTTCAGATCTAGAGACACATACAGAATGAAAGTGAGAGCATGGAAAAAGGTATTCCATGCAAATGGAAATCAAAGGAAAGCCAGAGTAGCAATATTTATATCATAAAAAGTTGACTTTAAAATAAAGACTGTCACAAGACAAAGAAGGACACTACATAATGATCAAAGGATCAATCCAAGAAGAAGATATAACAATTGGAAATATATATATGCACCCAACATAACAGCACCTCAATAGATAAGGTAAATGTTAAGAGACATAAAAGGAGAAATTGATAGTAACACAATAATAGTGGGGTGGTAGTAACACCCCACTTACATCAATGGACAGATCATCCACATAGAAACTTAATAAGGAAAGGCAAGCCTTAAATGACCCATTAGACCAGATGGACTTAATTGATATTTAGAGAGCATTCCATCTGAAAGCAGCAGAATACACATTTTTTTCAAGGGCACATGGAACATTCTCCAGGATAGATAACACCCTGGGCCACAAAGCAAGCCTTGGTAAATTTAAGAAAACTGAAATCATATCAAACATCTTTTTGGACCACAACACTATGAGGCTAGTAATCAACTACAAGAAAAAAAAAACTGCAAAAAACACAAACACATGGAGGCTAAACAATATGTTTAACTAAACAACCGATGGATCATTGAAGAAATCAGAGGAAATCAAAAAATACTTAGAGACAAATGAAAATGAAAACACGACAATCTAAAACCTATGGTATGCAGCAAAAGCAGTTCTAAGAGGGTAGTTTATAGCAATACAACCGTACCTCGGGAAACAAGAAAAATCTCAAATAAACAACCTAATCTTATGCCTAAAGCAACCAGAGAAAGAAGAACAAAACCCAAAGTTAGTAGAAGAAATCATAAAGATCAGAGCAGAAATAAATGAAATAGATACTAAAATAAAAAACAGAAAAGATCAATGAACCTAAAAGCTGGTTCTTTGAAAAGATAAACAAAATTGATAAACTGTTAACCAGACTCATCAGGAAAAAAAGAGAGAGGGTCCAAATTAATAAAATCAGAAATGAAAAAAGAAGTTACAACTGACACCACAGAAATAGATTGGATCATAAGATACTACAATAAACAACTATACACCAATAAAATGGACAACCTAGAAGAAATGGATAAATTCTTACAAAGGTACAATCTCCCAAGACTGAACCAGAAAGACACAGAAAATATGAACAGACCAATTACCAGCAACGAAATTGAATCAGTAATTAAAAACTCCCAGCAAACAAAAGTCAGGAACAGATAGCTTCACAGGTGAATTCTACCAAATATTTAGAGAAGAGTTAACATCTATCATTCTCAAACTATTCCTGAAACTGCAAAGGAAGGAACACTTCCAAACCCACTCTATGAGGCCACTATCACCCTGACACCAAACCTAGACAAAGATATCACAAAAAAAGAAAATTATAGGCCAATATCACTGATAAAAATAGATGAAAAATCCTCAGCAAAATACTAGCAAACCGAACCCAACAATACATTAAAAGGATCATACACCATGATTCAGTGGGATTTATCCCAATGATGCAAGGATTTTTCAATATCTGCAAATAACTGAATCTGACACACCACATTAAAAAATTGAAGCATAAGAACCATATGATCATTTCAATAGATGCAGAAAAAGTTTTTGACAAAATTCAACATTCATTTATGATAAAAACTCTTCAGTAACCAGGCAAAGAGGCAACTGACCTCAACATAATAAAGGCCATATATGACAAACCCACAGCTAACATCATACTCAACGATGAAAAACTGAAAGCATTTCCTCTAAGATCGGGAACAAGACTAGACTGCCCGCTCTCACCACTTTTATTTAACATAGTTTTGGAAGTCCTAGCCACAGCAATCAGAGAAGAAAAAGAAATGAAAGGAATCCAGATTGGAAAGTAAGAAATAAAACTGTTGCTGTTTGCAGATGACATGATGCTATACACAGAAAATTCTAAAGACACTACCAGAAAACTACTAGAGCTCATCAATGAATCTGGTAAAGCTGCAGGATACAAAATTAATATACAGAAATATGTTGCATTTTTATATTCTGAAAGAGAAAGTAAGGAAACAACCATAATACTCTGATGAAAGAAATTGAAGATGACACAAACAGATGGAAAGATATACCATGTTCTTGGACTGGAAGAATCAACACTGTTAAAATGACCATACTACCCAAGACAATCTACAGATTCAATGCAATCCTTAGCAAATTAACAATGGCACTTTTCACAGAACTTAGAGGAAGAAAAACTTTGAAATTTGTATGGAAACACAAAGACCCCAAATAGCCAAAACTACCTTGAGAAAGAAGAATGGAGCTGAAGGAATCAGGCGCCCTGACTTCAGACTAAACTACAAAGCTACAGTAATCAAAATACTATAGTACTGGCACAAAAACAGACACATAGATCAATGGAACAGGATAGAAAGCACAGAAATGAACCCACACACTTATGGTCAATTAATCGACAACAAAGGAGGCAAAAATATAAAATGGGGAAAAGACAGTCCCTTCAATAAGTGATGCTGGGAAAACTGGACAGCTACACGTAAAAGAATGAAATCAGAAAATTCTCTAACACCATATACAAAAATAAACTCAAAATGGATTAAAGACCTAAATGTAAGACCAGATACTATAAAACTCTTAGAGGAAAATATAGGCAGAACACGCTTTGACATAAATTGCAGCAATATCTTTTTCAATCTGTCTCCTAGAGTAATGGAAATAGAAACAAAATAAACAAATGGGACCTAATGAAACTTAAAAGCTTTTGCATACCAAAGGAAACCAAAAACAAAACAAAAAGACAACCTACAGACTGGGAGAAAATATTTGCAAACGATGCTACCAACAAGGGATTAATTTCCAAAATATATGAACAGCTCATACAGCTTAATGTCAGTAAAACAAACGACCCAATTGGAAAATAGGCAGAAGACCTAAATAGACATTTCTCCAAAGAAGACATACAGATGGCTAACAGGAACATGAAAAGATGCTCAACATCACTAATTATTAGATTAATACAAACCAAAACTACAATGAAGTCACCTCACATCAGTCAGAATGGCCATCATTAAAAACTCTACAAACAATAAATCCTGGAGAGGGTGTGGAGAAACAGGAACTCTCCTATAGTGTTGGTGGGAATGTAAATTGGTGCAGTCACTATGGAGAACAGTATGTAAGTTCCTTAAAAAACTAAAAATAGAGTTACCATATGATCCTGCAATCCCACTCCTGGGCATATATCCAGAGAAAACTTTAATTTGAAAAGATATATGTACCCAGTGTTCATAGCAGCACCATTTACAATAGCCAAGACATGGAAGCAACATCAACAGATGAATGGATAAAGAAGATATGGTATATATATACACAATGGAATATTACCCAGCCATAAAAAAGAATAAAATAATGCCATTTGCAGCAACATGAATGGACCTAGAGATTATCACATTAAGTGAAGTAAGTCAGACAGAGTTAAGACAAATATCATATGATATCACTTATATGTGGAATCTTAAAATATGATACAAATGAACTTATTTATAAAACAGAAATAGACTCACAGACACAGAAAACAATTTTATGGTTACCAAAAGGGAGGGGGAGAGATAAATTAGGAGTTTGGGATTAACATATACACACTACTATATACAAAATAGGTAAACAACAAGGACCTACTGTATAGCACAGGGAACTATACTCAATATCTTGTAATAACCTATAATGGAAAATAATCTAATATATACATATATATGACTCAATCACTTTGCTGTACACTTGAAAGTAACACATTGTAAATTAACTATACTTCAATTAAAAATAATAATAATTTTTTTAATGTACAAGGCTAACAGGTCCAGAGGGAGAATTGTAACCATTAATTTCACTAATAAATAACTGCTATACTTAAAAAAAAAAAGAAAAAAAAAACTAAACTGAAGAGACAGAGAAAGTTAGGCCATGCTAACACTAATCAAAAGAAAGTGGGTGTAGGTATGTTAATTTCAGACAGAGAAAACTTCACAGCAAGAAAAGTTATCATGGATAAAGAGAGGTATTACATAATAATAAAAGGGTCAACACTTCAAGAAGATAATAATCCTTAATGTGTATGCATCTAACAAAGAGCATCAAACTATGTAAGGCAAAACTGATAGATGACTGCAAGAAGAAATAGATGAATCCACTATTATATTGGAGACTTTAACATTCCCTCTGTCAGAAATGTGCAGATCCAACAGGCAG
The DNA here is from genome assembly GCF_002837175.3 of Physeter macrocephalus. Lineage (NCBI taxonomy): Eukaryota > Metazoa > Chordata > Mammalia > Artiodactyla > Physeteridae > Physeter > Physeter macrocephalus. The sequence continues at coordinate 112,802,239 of NC_041215.1, forward strand.
AAAATCAGTAAAGACAGAGATGAACTCAACAGCACCAGTAATCAGCTGGATATATTTGACACCTATAGCCTACTTCACCCAACAACAGCAGATTACACATTTTTCTCAAGCTAACATTAAACATTCACCAAAAGAGACCATATTCTGGGCCATAAAACACACTTCAACAAGTTTTAAAAAACAGAAATTAGATAATGTCTGCTCTCAGGCCACAATGGAATTAAATTAGAAATCATTAACAGAGAGGTTAACTGGAAAATCCCAAAATACTTGGGAGATTAAACAACACACTTTTAATTAATACATGGGGTGAAGAAGAAATCTCAGTAGAAATTTTAAAATACTATGAATGAAAGGAAAGTGCAAATACAAGTCCCAAAATTTGTGGGATACAGTGGAAACAGTGCTTACAGGGAAAAGCATAAGAGAAAAAACAGAATTTACAGCATTAAATTCATACATTAGAAAATAAGAGATCTAAAAATCAACCATCTAAGCTCCACTTTAGGAAATTAGAAAAAGAAGAGCAAGTTAAATCCAAAGTAAGTAGAAGAAAAGAAATAATAAAAATCTGAGCAGAAATCAATGAGACTGAAAACACGAAATCAACTGAGAATAATCAACAAAACCAAAAAATGGTTCTTTGAAAAGATCGGTGAAGTCAATAAGCCTTTGTCCAGGATAACTAGAATTAAAGAGAGATGACAGAAATTACTGATATCAGAAATGGAAGAGGAGACTTCACCACAGATCCTATGAACCCTAAACGGATAAAAAAGGAGTATCATGAACACCTATAAGTCCACTAATTTGATAATGTAGAGGAAATGGGTCAATTCCTTGAAAGGTAAAATCTGCAAAATCTCAAACAAGAAGAAATAAACAATCTGAATAGGCCTGTATCTGTTAAAGAAATTAAATCAATAATTAGTAACCTTCCAAAACAGAAAGCAGCAGGCCCAAATGGGTTCACTGATAAATTCTACCAAAAATTTAAAGAAGAAATTTTATGAATTCTCTAGAATCTCTTTCAGAAGAGAGAAGGAGAGGGACTACTTCCTAACTCATCTATGAGGTCAGCATTACCCTAATACCAAAACCAGATAAAGCTATTACAAGAAAACTACAATCTTATGAAGATAGACACAAAGAACCACAAAATGTTAGCAAATTGAATTTAAAAATGTATAAAAAGACTTACATACCATAACCAAGTGGGATTTATCCTAGATATGCAAAGCTGGTTCAACATTCAAAATCAATTAATGTGATCCATGATATCAACAGGCATCATATTATCATATCAATATCACATCATTACATCATATCACATCAAAGAGAAAACAATCACATGACCATACCAATAGGTGCACAAATAGCATTTCACGAAGTACAACACACACTCACAATAAAAACTCTTAGGGGGCTTCCCTGGTGGCGCAGTGGTTGAGAGTCGGCCTGTAGATACAGGGGACATGGGTTTGTACCCCGGTCCGGGAAGATCCCACATGTCGCGGAGCGGCTAGACCCGTGAGCCATGGCCGCTGAGCCTGCGTGTCCGGAGCCTGTGCTCCACAATGGGAGAGGTCAAAACAGTGAGAGGCCTGCATACCGAAAAAAAAAAAAAAGAGTCTAAAAAAAAAAGTAAACTAGAAAAAGAGGGAATTTCCTCAACCTGATAAAGATTATCTACCAAAAACTTACAGCTACATCATACTTAATTGTAAGAGAGTAGAACCTTTCCCACTAAGATCAGGAACAAGACAAGATATCCCCTCATCTCTCCTTTTCAACATTGTACTGGAAATCGTAGCTAAAGCAATAAGACAAGAAAAGGAAATAAAAGATATACAAGTTTGTAAGGAAGAAATAAAACTCTGTTCACAGATGACATGATTACCTATGGGAAGAATCCAAAAGAATCATTTTTTTAAAAGCCTACAACTAATAAGCAATTACAGCAAGGTTGCAGGATACAAAGTTGATACACAAAAGTCAACTGCTTTCCAATATACCAGCAGTAAAAAGCAGAATTTGAATTAAAAGCACATTACCACCCCAAAAAATGAAATAAAGATATCAAAGAAGAACTAAAAAATTAAAGATATCAAAGAACTAAAAAATTAGAGAGATATTCCATGTTCATGGATAGGAAGATTCAGTATTGTCAGTACACCAGTTTTTCCCAACTGCATCTATAGATTCAATGCAATGCCAATCAAAATGCCAGCAAGCTGTTTTGTGGAAATAAACAAAATGATTCTAAAGCTTATATGGAGAGGCAAAAGACCCATGATAGCCAACACAATATTGAAGGAGAACAGCAAAGTCAGAGGATTGACACTATCCATATTCAAGACTTAGTATAAAGCTACAGTAATCAAGACAATGTGGTATTGGCAAAAGAACAGACAAATAGATTAACTGAACCAGATATAGAGCCCCCAAATAAATCCACAAAAATATGGTCAACTGGTTTTTGACAAAGATGTGAAAGCAATACAGTGGAGAAAGGGCAGTCTTTTCAATATATAGTGTTGGAAAAACTAGACATCAACATGTAAAAAAAAAAAAAAAAAGAATCTAGACATAGATCTTACATTCTTCCCAAGAATTAACTCAAAAATGATCATAGAACTAAATGTAAAAACACAAAACTATAAAATTCCAAAAAAGATAACATAGGAGAAAATCTAGGTGACCTTGCATATGGTGATGACACTTTAGACAAAACAAAGGCATGATCCATGAAAGAAATAATTGACAAGCTAGACTTCATTAAAATTAAAAACTTCTCCTCTGTAAAGGACACTTGAAAGAGAATGAGAAGGCAAGCCACAGACTGGGAGAAAACACTTGCAAAAGATATATATAATAAAGGACTATTATCTGAAATCTATAAAGAACTCTTAAAACTCAACCCAATTAAAAAACAGGCAAAAGACTTGAACAGACACATCACCAAAGAAGATATATATATATATAGCAAGTAAGCATATGAAAAGATGTTCAACATCATATGTTATTTGGGAATTGCAAATTAAAACAACAATAAGATACCACTACACATCTGTTATAATAGCCAAAATCCAAAACACTGACAACACCAAATGCTGGCACAGATGTGGAGCAATAGGAATTGTCATTCATTGTTGGCTGGAATGCAAAATAGTATAGCTACTTTGGAAGACAGTTTGGCAGTTCCTTACAAAACTAAACATACTCTTACCATATAATCCAGCAATTGGACTCCTTGGCATCTACCCAAATGAATTGAAAATGTATGTCCACACAAAAACCAGCATGCAGATATTTATAGAAACTTTATTCATAAATTCCAAAACCTAGAAGCAACCAAGACACCTTTCAACAAGTGATTGGATAAACTGTGGTTATAGGCAGACAATGGAATATTATTCAGTGCTAGAAAGAAATGAGCTATCAAGCCAGGAAAAGACAAGGGAAAAACTTAAATGCATAGTACTAAGTAAGGAAGCCAATCTGAAAAGGCTACATACTGTATGATTCCAACTATATGACTTTCTGTAAAAGATAAAACTAAGGAGATAGTAAGATTAGTGGTTGTCAGGGGTTATGAGGGAGGAAAGGATGAATAGGCAGAACACAGAGGACTTATAGGGCAGTGAAACTATTCTGTGTGATACTACAATGGTAGGTACATGTCATTGTACATTTGTCCAAACCCATAGAATGTACAATACCAAGAGTAAACCCTAATGTAAACTATGGACTTTGGGTAATAATGATGTGTCTATGGAGGTTCACTGATTGAAACAAATAGTACCACTATGGTGCGGGATGTTGATAGTGGGAGGAGTTTGTATGAGTGGAGGGGGAAAGGGATATATGGGAACTATCTGTACTTTCTGCTTAATATTGCTGTGAACCTAAAACTGCTCTAAAATAAATTTTACTAGTTAAAAAAAAATAAAACAATGAGCTTATTTTAATTGAAGTATTACTTTCCTCAGCGATGTACCTATGCCACAATATAAAGTATTTCTTTACTATTTTGTAGCTATTAATCTGTTTCACAATAACATTTTTGAATTTCTGCTCTTCACTTCCCTTTTGTCACAAATTGTCACTCAACTATCATTGCAATTTCTCTAGGATTGTTTTCCATTCAACTTTTTCTGTTTCCCAACAAGTAAAATAAAACAAATAAGACTTCCCCCATCTAGTTATGAAGTGTAGAGAATTTAAAAGGTGATAAATACAAAACAATTTGTCAACTTGATATTATACAAGTATAAAAGTACTCTTATTTGCAATTTATTAATATAATGTTATTCGTCTCTTTACTCTCTGAATGTCCCACTGAGCTCATACTCCTATTTATCAAATTTCTCAAAGGGAAATTCATCACCTGGTTTTTTTCTTTCTACTGGCAAAATAGGAAGTGTTTATATAGAAAACTGAGTATTCATTTCTGCAGCTCTGCAAGAAACTATTTACTTAGCTCTTTCCCGTCTTTCAATCTAGAAAATGTCACCTCACAGCTTAAAATTAAACAACTCTCCCTTCTTTCTTAGTAAATATCTGATTTTGTTCAAAAGAATTTCCTTATCAAGACAGCCAATTTACATATTGAAGTAAAAACTAAAAAGAAAATTTGAATACATGGAAACTAATTTGAAAAAATGAACAGATTTTTCTCCAAACATCCAAGATGGTTGAGTGATTTGGAAGATACTGGCAGATTTCCTCAAATAAGACAAGAAGCCACGTTTCTTCCTTTTTCTTACAACATTGAAGGATCAGAACATGTTTTTGTTAAAATCTATGAGTTTTCCCACAGGCATCCTGGAAGAAAGTAACTAATCATCATTTCCCAGAAGAGAAGAAAAAACAAATAAATAAAAGCTAGAACTCTAAGGCCTTACCACCAGATGAGAGGTAACATAATTGTAGCACAGTGTGTCGAACCCACCCACATCCCTTCACACATACCAGTTCAGCAGATACAGACCTGACTTCCAACTGCCAGCACCTGCATTTCTTTGAGGGCTTTTTGGTGTTGGTGCTTAAGTGGTCTTTGTCACTCAAGTGGCAGAACAGAACTGCCAGGGAATTAATAAAACCAGGAATAGTCTTCACCCAGTAACTGACGGGATTTGATGTACAAATACTCCAGCTTCTTCACCTCTCAAATGGTTAACTCAGGCATGTATTTTACACTGGCTCCCCAAGTTTTCCATGGGATATTAAGCTCCAGTCTTCCACAACCATAAACTGCTTAATAAGGCACTCTTTATTGGCTATCAAATCAGTGCCTTATTAGGCATAGGTAGTTTATATTTATTATTTCATCTAATCATCTCCAGAACTCTTTAAGGTAGACCAAAAAAGAGGAATCTGATTCAGTGGGTTAAGAATAACCTAACCATTGCTCAGAGTCACAGAGCAAGCCACGACTGTAACACAAGTATGTCCAGAACTTGTGCTCCTTCACCAAAGGGACAGAACATGGAAGGGGGAGATTCTATTCATATTATAAGGATTATATCTCAAACCTACAAAAAATATAAAGTCTTCCTGTTTTGCTTTGCAAAGTAAATTGACTTTTTAAAAAAGTGTCTAATGCACACTAGTCTTTCGGCCAAAAGTTATGTTTAAAGTGTATCAGTAATGTCATTATAAATTAATCTACTGTCTACATATAAATATATATTTTAAATAACTGGTAATGGCTAATGTGAGTACTTTCCAATTTCTTAAAACCATCATATTCCTTCACAGGTAAATTTCCTGATGAGAGTGATGGAGTGAAGGAATTTGTTTTTCTTATATGAGCTATAAACTAAAAAAAAAAAAAAAAAAAAAAGACATTAGTTATCATATAATCTAAGATTTTTAAGATAAACATAATACACGTATCAATTTTACTTATCAAAATTAAAATTTTAAATATTAGAATAAAATAATGACTTTCAAATGTCCATATTTTGGCATATTTTATTCATTCATTCATCCAACACACACTCATGCGTGTTCTAAGATGTATAAGGTACATCTTGTGACCAGTTTGTTACTAGAGACCAAGGAAGAAAGGAGGGAAAAATCAAGTAAAGATATACCACAGAATGGAAGAAGAAAAAATAAAACATATAGAAAGAGAAAATTTTACAGACTGCCAACCTCGATTTTTGTACCTTTACAGCTACATACACAAATACAGAAAAATTCATTCATTCACTCAACAAACACCAAACAACCACTAAAAAGCAGACAGTGCTAGGAACTGGGTATACAATGACAGAAAAAGTAGTACTTGCCTTTAAGTTGCTTAAAATTAAGTTGCATAGCAAAGGAAGCTATCAAAAAATCAAAAGGCTGAATACTAAATGGAAAAATATATTTGCAAATGATACATCTGATAAAGGGTTAATATCCAAAATATACAAAGAACTCATACAACTCAACATCAAAACAAACAACCTGATTAAAAACTGAGCAGAGGACCTGAATAGACATTTTTCCAAAGAAGACATACAGATAGCCAATAGGCACATGAAAAAGTGCTCAGCATCACTAATCATCAGAGAACTGCAAATCAAAACCACAATGAGCTATCACCTCACACCATTAGAATAGTTATTATCAAAAAGGCAAGAAATGACAAGTCTTGATGAGGATGCAGAGAAAAAGGACCCTTGTGCTCTGTTGTTAGGAATGTAAATTTGTGCAGCCACTATGGAAAACAGTATGGAGGTTCCTCAAAAAATTAACGATAGAACTACCTTATGATCCAGCAATCCATTCCCTGGTATTTATCCAAAGAAAATGAAAACACTAACTCGAAAAGATATGTGCACCCCCATGTTCATTGCAGCATTATTTACAAGAGCCAAGACATGGAAGCAACCTAAGTGTCCATCCATAGGTGAATGGAGAAGTTTTTTTAAATATATATACATATATACATACAATGGAATATTATTCTGCCATAAAAAATGAAATCTTGCCATTTGCAACAATATGGATGACTCTAGAGGGTATTATACTAAGTGAAATAAGTCAGACGAATATCATATGATCTCATATATGGAATCTAAAAAACAAGACAAGCAGAACAAAACAAAAACAGACTAATAAATACAGAGAATAAAAAGGTGGTTGCCAGAGGGGGAGGGTGTGGGGTGGTGGGGGAAAGACGTGAAGGGGATTAAAAAGGTATATACCTCCATTTATAAAACAAATAAAGCACGGAGATGTAATATACAGCATAAGGAATATGGTTGCTAATATTGTAATAACTTTGTATGGGGACAGATGGTTACTAGACTTACTGTGGTGATTACTTCAAAATGCATGTAAATGTCAAATCACTACACAGCATACCCAAAACTAACATAATATTGCACATCAATTATATTTCAATAATAAAAAACCCTGCCCATTAGCTCTTCTCAACAACAAAATGTAAATAATTTACAGCATTTACCTACTAAATGTTATTAAATTGAATCACTTCAAAAACATTATAAATAGAAAACCTGATAAATTTCTGGACTTCTTATAGAACACATTTGCTTAATAATGTGTAAGAATCATTGATATAATGTTGACAAAGTTGGATGGTCCAACAGAAAGTGCATAGGTTTAAAGTTTCACATACATGGGCAAGAAGCCTAGCTCCACCACTTATCTGGCTTTTTGACCATAGGCAAGTCATTTAGCCATGCTGAGTCTTTTTCTTATTAAGCGAAATAAAGATAACAACAATTACCTCCCATGGTTGTTGAAGTGATTAAATAATATATCAAATGTAAAGTAAATAGCACAATGCCAGTTAGAAAAATATGTCCTCAATAACTATTAGCTCTCATTCAAATCCATTTCAAATATAGTGATAACAGAACACCAAAAGCCTGAAATGCTCAATTTGTTTTATATTTTACTCCTCACTATAAAAATTAATATGCTGACCTTCTATTTGTTAGTAAAAATTAATGTATTCCACTTCTAATTCTATAATGATTCTCACTTATCTTTGAGAATTTGATAAAAATGATGAACTTCTTCCTCCCCAAATACCACATATATACACAGTATTTTGCATCAATTTAGGGACATTAGCAGATTCTCTGAAAGCTAGATTAGAAACTATATTCTAGCTGGCTGTTTAAAATAAAATTAATTCAAATTAAATAAAATTAAAAATTCAGTTCTGGGCTTCCCTGGTGGCACAGTGGTTAAGAATCCGCCTGCCAATGCAGGGGACATGGGTTCAGGCCCTGGTCCGGGAGGATCCCACATGCCACAGAGCAACTGAGCCCATGCGCCACAACTACTGAGCCTGCGCTCTAGAGCCCGTGAGCCACAACTACTGAGCCCATGTGCCACAACTACTGAAGCCCACGCGCCTAGAGCCTGTGCTCTGCAACGAGAAGCCACCACAATGAGAAGCCTGTGCACCACAATGAAAGAGTAGCCCCCGCTCGCCGCAACTAGAGAAAGACTGCGCACAGCAACGAAAACCCAATGCAGTCAAAAATAAATAAATAATAAATAAATTTTTAAAAAATTCAGTTCTTCAATTGTACTGGCCACATTTCAAGTGCTCAATAGCCACATGAGGCTAGTGCCTACTGGATAACACAGATATAGAACATTTCCATCATCCCAGAAACTTCTATCAGAGCTGTTCTGGAGTATTAAAATGGTATGATAAGTAAAACTATTTTTCTCTGTGCTTCTGTTTTGTTTTGTTTTATAAAATATCTAGGTATCTCTCTTTGAAGCAGATTCCCAAGAGGGTAGAGGATGTGAGTATTTTGCCTATCACTGAATCTCTAGGGTCCAGCACATAATAAGCATTCAATAGGTGTCTAAGAGCTGACATTATAATTTTGTTTTGGTTATATTAATCTAGCAAAAATGGACTAAATTGGTAAAGACCAGAGCTGAAAGCTGTGAATATGAGCATATAAATAGTTAAAAAAAATTTTTTTTAAGTAGCAGGTCAATTTATATGTACTGCCAACTGATAAACTCCTGAAGCCAGTGAGGGCTACCTACACAGACTTTAAATTTTTCTAGCTATACATTTTGGCTAGATAACTTAAGCAAAATTTTAAGCCCTGTCCACAGCCAATTCTATTCAAGAACAGGAAAAATACATATTTATAGCTAATTATTTTTCATTATTCCTATCCGGGTTTTTTTTTCCTAGATAGAGCAGTTGGGTAACTTATTTTTAAATAGTATGTATATATTCACAGACTGTCATTTTTAACAAAAACATTTTAAAAATTCAAAGTTTTATAACTTAAAGATTATGGCATTAAGATTTTAGAAAATCTATTTCTTTTCAACATATCTTGAAAGCAAGACAAAATTGCTGCTATATACAGAACAGTAAAAGGTCTAATAATAATTTTGCACTTACACTGACACATTTTTTCTAATGGTATATTCATCCAAATCGTCATCAGAGCTGCTATCAGTTGCATCAGAATCCAGACCCTCTTCAACATGAGACAACAGCCCTGTAGCAGACAGTGCAAATCTTTGGATTTCTGCAGCTGTGCACCGTGCAAAGCCATTTTTTGTATCATTCCACAATTTATTCTCTGCAGTCAATAAGTTGATGTCTGGTTTAATTTCAGTGCATTTAGGTAAACTGTTATCCAAAATTGTGGTAGGTTCATGAAAAATCTTCATTTTGGGGAGTCGATGTGCCATAGAAAATTTCATTTGCTGACCATAGTGCTTAACAACATGCTTTGCCAGGAGCATCTGCAAATGTTTCTGAGTTCTTCTAGCCTGGCTAAGTAAAATTTTCTGTTTGCTTACACAATGAAGTAAACGAGCATTCACTTCCTCCTCTTTTTCAGCAGTTGAGGAACTAATAGGCACGTTTGAGTGGTCAGGCCCAATTTTGTTTTGAGCACAGTGCAATAAACCCTTTTTAATCTCAGCGTCACTATCTTTATCCAAAAATGCATTCTTTTGGTACCACTTACAGTTTTTCAGTTGTCCTTTATCTACATTAGTGTCTTTGGTTATATTTGAATCCAAAATAATTTGTACATCTGTCATGCACTGACTTGTGGTATCTGACAGAGGTTCCTTTTTGATGAACTCTTCAGAATGAGAATGACAGATTTTACTGAGCTGAATGTTGCTACCATTACACACTATGTTTTTCAGCTTATTGCAGTGGGGTTCCCCTAATTTCTTTTGTTTATAATTCTCACTGTATTTATTTAATGTAGCATTAGAACTCATTAAAAGAACAGTCTGGTAATGTTTTGAAGACTGAGAGGAGCCACAATGTTTTAAATTCACAAAATTAGTGCTAAGAGTAGGTTCAGGAGTTGGAAATCCCAGCATCTGAGAGAAAGTGTCTCCTTTTAGCTTTTCATCTACAGTTCTTGGACCTTCCATGCATAGCATCTTGTCCGACTCCATGGTACTTGGTAAAGATGAAAAGCAGATACCCTTTGTTGATGCCTCCCTCAGAGCTGGGGTCATGGCGAATCCTGCAGATAATTACTGCAAACCTAAAATAATGTAAAAATAAATGATCAAATATCAGGAAAAAAGTTTTATGCTTATACTTTCCCCAAGGGCAACACTTTCAATGTCTCTGATTAAAACGTGAATGGAACTAAATTCCTCCTCTATTTCCCAACTCCTAACATTATCTCTGCTCTTTGCTAGCACATAAGGAATTCAATAAGGACTATTCTTCATTCTGACTGTGGGCCTAATACCCAAAACTCCAGTGAAAGTTGCACAGTGCCTAGTATTTAAGAGTTAGACAAATATTTGTGAATGCAATTACATCTCAGGATTCCATTTTTTGGACAATGTTTGGTGAGAGTTAAAAGAAAAATCCAACCTGGGATTCATACTTGAAAATGTGACTCAATCCCACACTTTCAGCCAAAAGTATTATTTTTATAAAATATAATAAATTGCTCAAAACCTTCATTTCTCAATTTAAACTTCACAATCTGAACAGTATTAATAATAACTAAAATGTAGGAAATAAGGTAATAAGATATAAGTGAACTGAACTACAAAAAAAGTATATAATTGGGAACTCCCTGGTGGTCCAGTGGTTAGGACTCTGCACTTTCATTGTCAGGGTAAGGGTTCAATCCCTGGTCGGGGAACTAAGATCCCACAAGTCTCACAGCACAGCAAAAAAAAAAAAAAAAAAAAAAAAAAAAGTATATAATTTCACAGGTGCTAAAAATAATGTGGTAGTAAAAACTAGCCTAATCTGCAGTGTGCAAAATATTTTTTCTGAAAAAGCATCTGCAATCATTATTTTCCTTTTCACAAATGGATAGTCACCAATTATCATTATAGAAGCTCTTACTCCTGCCTGAAAAAATAGGGGGGAATGTAACAGATGACACTAAAGATTAATCCCATAATTAAACAAAATTTATTGTATTTTATCAAAAGAAAAAGTATAAAACCATATATTCTGACTCATAAAAATGTTAATCTAGTACTATTAAAAATTATGAAGATTGAAGAGTTAGTGAAAAAAAATTTCTTCATTAACAATTACAAGTTTTTAAAGATACTTTGGAACTATGACACTCCATAATTTTTGTTTCAATGCACATGACAGTTAATAGCCATTTAAATGGCCACACTCCCATACTGTATGTCCCCAGGAGGTAGCTGTAACTCTAGACCCTTCATTCTTGTTTAAAAACACAGAACCAAAAACTGATTCTTTGCAAAGACTAATAAGAATGAGCAAAAGGAAAAAAAGGCACAAAAACTTCTATGCAATTAAAATAAAAATCTACACACAGGGTTAAAAGCAAGTGATAGACTAGGAGAAGATAACTGCAACATATATCAATAGACAAAGGATTAGTATCCAGAATATATTAAGAACTCCTAGAAACGGGCAAAGGTTACAACAGTCGGACACTTCAAGGATGATGACATCCAAATGGTCATTAAACATATACTCAACTTTACCAGTAGTAAATGAAATGCAGATTAATAACGCAAGAGACAAGTTTTCTAATCACCAAATTGAAAAGAGGTTTTAAGTCTGAAAATATCACTTACCATGGGAACATGGGTAAATAAGATTTCTCACATCTATTTGAACTATAAATTGATTCTATAATTTGACAATAATGTGGAAAATGTGTTTGTCACAGGTGCACAAGAGATCAGTGTTTGTATGAGCAAAACACTCTTTCAAAGCAACCTAGATATCTAACAGTGAGAGAATGGATATTAAAACATGATGGAATACTAGAATAGCAGTTAAAAAAAAAATGACCTAGATCTATATGTATCAATACGGACAAACCTCAAAAACAGAATAAAGTTTAAAAAAAAAGAAATGGTGCAGAATATATATAGTATGGTACCATATAAATAAAACACAAACAGAAAACCATACCATATTTATGTACATATACATGTGTATGTTTATGTGTTTACAAGACTAAAAGACGAACCAGAAAAATACCCACCAAAGTTGTAACAGTAGTTGCATCAGGTAAGTTCCATGAAACAGAACTAAGAGTGGTGTTTTAAGAGGAGCTGAATTTTAACTACAATATTTTATTACTTGGGGGAAAAAGATTAAATGAAATATGAGCAAATGTTAATCGTTGTTAATTCTGTGTGATAAAAGTAAATGTTTGCCTTTTTTTTTACTGTATAATGTCTCCAAAAAATGTAGATTTCTGTATAATTTTCTGTCTCAAAATTTATACTTTTATATAGTGCCTCAAAAATAATAAATCTTATATGTAACAGAGTTTCATTTATTCTAAGTCCAAAACAAATAGGAAAACAAAAATAACCATAATATTGGGTTTTCTTTTTAAAAATATATTTTGCACTCTACTTTTATGAGAAATAGAAAAATAATTATAAAACAAGCTAGCATTGGGAAATTGTTTTTTCAAGATTCAGTCTGTCACTTGATCAACTCAATGACCTATAACTTCTAATTTATAAACATCTACGATAGTATTTAAATAACTACATTGCTCTTTGAGGGAAACTGCCCTAATCACAGTTCTCTCTGAGGTAATCATATTCAAAAAATACTATACTCTATCCCCTCCTTACTCACCTTCTCTCTTTCAAAAATTTGAACAGGGTGCTAAGGATATAATCAAAGTGGCTAGCAGCAGGGGCAGAAGGTGAAATAAGAAGAAGCAGTGGAGTTCATATTAGGCCCTGGATAAACTAAAGATAAGGGGAAACTAAAAATAAGAAGCAGAAAAAAGATACTAGATTAATACATAAGAAATGGAGTTGGTAGAAAAAAGAGAAGGGAAAGAAATGTAGACATTGAGAGTGGCTAAAGAACCTTTATGGTAGAGAACTAGAATAAAACATACACATAAAAACTCTGGTAAGATCTCTAGGGCTTACTTGGTATAATAGGCAGCTTCTAAAGTGATCTTAATAATCCCCACCTCCTGGTATTCATGCCTTTGTGTAATCCTCTCCTCTCGAGTGTGGACTGGATTTAGTGATTTGCTTCTAGCAAACAGAATACAGCAGAGATAATGGGATGCCACTTTTAACATTAGGTTACAAAGATACTGTGGCTTCCATCTTGTCACCCCTCTCATTCAGGAGCACCAGCTGCCATGATGTGAGCTGGGAAGACCATCAGGGCAAAGAACTATTGTCTTCAGCCAACGGACAGCAATGTCCTAAAGCCTGCCAACCAGCCATGTGAGTGATCTGAGAAGCAGATCCTTCCTCAGTCAAGCCTTCAGATGCCTGCAGCTCCAACCAACACTTTGATTGCAGGCTTGTGCGACACCTCGAGCCAGAGGCACCCAGCTAAGCCATGTCTAGATTCCTGACCCCCAGAAGCTGTGAAAAAAATGTTTTAAGCCATTAAATTTTGGAGTAATGTGTTACATAGCAATAGATAATTAAAACACTTGGATATAAAGATTTGGGGATTCTGGACTCTGGAAGGCCCAGCCATATCACAGTTCCTATTCTAGGATTTCCATGAAGTTCTTCTGTATTCTACTCCCGACTCTATCCTTATTAAAAAACCCTAGCCTGAAAGTCTCTCTACTTTGCAACCAAAAGAAACTCACAAAAATAACTGTCTCCTATTATTAAAAAAGATTAAATTATGTTCATATAGTTTTAGCATAAACCTCAAGTCCATTTATTCCAATTTTTAAAAATACCTAAATATGTAATCACTGTGTATAATATACTGATCATTCTAAACTCTAGCACTTCTGACTACCTCCACATTAACATAAACAACTACACTTATTACTAAAATTTCTAAGATCTACAACTGCTTGGATTTTTCACTATTTTGTTAACTACTATGTTGTCAAGATGCAAAAGCATCTAACATATAGCAGATACTGAATTAACATTTGGTGAAAAATAAGTGGTTGCCATTATACTTAAAATCCAAAGTTTTTCTTACCATGGCCTACAAAGTTCTACACTATCAAGTCCTTGACTACTTAGCCTCCTGTAACTATCTCTATGGGTTACTGCACTCCATAAACACTAGCCTCTGTGTTATTCTTGAAACACACCAAACAAGTCCTTGCTTCAGGACTTCGTATTTGCTGGAACAATTTTCCACAAATAAGATAGCTAGCTCCCTCACTTCATTCATGTTTCTGCTCTACAGCCATCTCCTCAGAGAGTCCTGCCTTGACTAATTATTTATAATAGCTTTAGCCCCTCACTTCATGATTCTCCATTCCCCTACACTGTTTTATTGTTCCTCGGGGTGCTAATGTCAGAACCTGACTTTATATTACATTCTAGAAAGTAATATAGTCTAAGGGCAGAACTCAATTTTGTTCAATGTTCTAATCTGCAGCACTTAAAACAATGTCTAGCACACAACTGTCAGATATTTGTTGGCTGAATTAATAAACAGACAAGAGTCATGATTTTTAAAGGTATTCCAGAACTTAAGTAGTAAAAGTAGTAACAACACCTATTTCAGTTATTATTTTTAAAATAAATGTTACAAACACAGCAATATATAAAAAGAATAATAAGTCACAACCAAGTATGGCTTATTCCATGAATGTAAGACTGGTTCAACATTTTTAAAAAATTAATTATTGAAATTCACCACATCAAAAGACTAAAGAAAAAAACAAATAAAAAGCATCTGACAAAATCCAGTATCTGTTCATAATTAGAAAAAAAAAGAACTCAGTAAATTAGGAAAAGGAGGGAAATTGCTTAACCTGAAAAAGAGTATCTACACAAAAGCCTAGAGACCGCTTCATGGTTAATGATGAAAGACTGAATGCTTTTACTATAAGATTGGGAATGAGGCAAGGTGTCTGTTCTCATCACTCCTATTCATCATCACATTAGAGGTCCTAGCCAGTGGAACAGAAGAAGAAAAAAGAAACAAAACGCATAGAAATCTGGAAAATAAAAAGTAAAACTGTGTCTATTCATTGATGACATGATTTTCTACACAGAAAATCCCAAGGGATCTATTAAAAAAAGCTCCTAGATCTAATGAGTTTACTAGGGTAGCAGCCATAAGGTCAAGATACAAATATCATTTATATTTCTAGATACTGGAAATGAAAAAACCAGAAATAGAAATTTTTAAAATAGTATTAATTCCAATAGCTTAAAAATATGAAATACTTAGGTATAAATCTAACAAAAAATGTGCAGGATCTACACACTGAAAAAACCACCACCAATGAAAAACAATCAAGTAAGATCTAAATAAATGGACTGACACATTGTGTTTATGGATTAATTATTCAGTATTGTTACAATGTTAATTCTCCTTAAACGGATCTATAGATTCAACACAATCCCAATCAAAATCTTGGCAGAATTTTTGCTAATATCAACAAGCTGATTCATAAATTTGTATGGAAAGGGAAAGCAACTAGAATAGCCAAAACAAGAAAAAGAACAAAGCTGAAGGACTCATACTACCTATCTATTTACAGTAGTCAAAATAAACATGGATTGGCAAAAGAATGGACAGATAGATCAATGGAAAAAATAGAGAGCTCTGAAATAGACCCACACGTATATGGTCAATTGATTTTTGGCAAAGATGTAATGGCAATTCAATGCAGAAAGACTTAGTTTTTTTTAAACAAATGATTCTGGAACAGTAAGGCATCCATATGCAAAATCCTGAGCCTTAATCCACACCTCATACCTTATACAAAAATAGTCATATCCATCAGAATGGATCATAGACCTAAATGTAAAACTGAAAACCATAAAATGAGACTTCCCTGGTGGCGCAGTGGTTGACAGTCCGCCTGCCGATGCAGGGGACACGGGTTCATGCCCTGGTCTGGGAAGATCCCACATGCCGCGGAGCGGCTAGGCCCGTGAGCCATGGCCGCTGAGCCTGCGCGTCCGAGCCTGTGCTCCGCAACGGGAGAGGCCACAACAGTGAGAGGCCCGCTTACCGAAAAAAAAAAAAAAAACCATAAAATGTCTAGAAAAAAATAGGAGATCTTTGTGATATTGGGTTGGGCAAATATATTTTTTAGCTATGACACAAAAAACATTATTCATACGAGAAAAAAAATTGATTAACTTGAACTTCCTCAAAATTAAAATAAACAATAAATTAAACATTTAACAACTATTTAAAACATAACAACTGAGGAGACTTTGACATACACATACAGAAGATAATATGTTTAGGAATTAGTGGAAATCAGATGTGCAAACTCCTGAAACTCACTGAATTTACCATTCAGGTTAACTCTGAATAATGGTTTTGACCATTATACAGTTTTAAATTGTAATTATTTTCAATGGTATTTCATTTTTACACATAATAGACAACTGGTTAGAGGCAGAATGCATAAGGAATACGGATTTGAGAGCATAAAATAATAATTCTGCAAATTCACCTGAAGATATCTCCATTAGTTCCATAACTAATGATCAAAATTATTTTATAGCATCTAAAAGTTATCTCCAGTATTTCAGAAGCCAATTTAAGACAGTGAGAATAACTAAGCACAAGTAAAACCATCTGGTTTTCATTTGGGTATAAATCCATCTATACCACAACAAGTTATTTATAGAGAAGTGCTTGTGAATGACAGCTGTAAACCTATTTCATCTTTTAAAAACAAAACAAATAAAAATTTTCCAAAAATATGGAAATTAACCAGTTGACTTTTTAAAAGCAGAAAAAGAAGAAATGGCCAACATTAAGTCATAAATGTAGCTTTGTCTATTTTTGGTAGAAGCTGGATTTTAACCTCCATTTAATATATATTTGATCTAAGATCAAACATTCAACAGTTCAGTTAACACATATTTATTGAGAAGTATGCAAGAGACACTACCCTAGGTACTAGAAAGATTGTAGAGAGCATGACAAATAAGGTTTCTATTCTCACACAGCCTACATTCTATCTAGCAAATGGTAGATAGAGAATACACAAACAAGAAAACAAAAAGATCAGAAGTAAATAGGGGTCTCATAGTGTTTTTATAAAAATTATACAAAGTAGAGTAATAGAGCATAACTACACTGCAGTAGGAGCTAATTTAGATTTGTAGATGAAGGAAGACTTCTGTGTTGGTGACATCTGCTCTGAGACTTGAAATGACAATAACAAGCTAACCAAGGTTTGGGGTAAGAGCTTTCCAAGGAAAAAAGACAATTAATAGAAAGCTGTAAAGCAGGAATAAATTCGGTGTGTTTGTGGAACAAAAATTACAAACTTGTCTAGACATAATGAGCCAGAGAGAGAAAGGAGTTCAGGATCAAGCCAGGGGGTTCACTCACATTTATCTGAACAAAGGAAGAGGTGTTACAAAGGAGGAAGAGGCCTAAGAGGAGACTTAGAAAGTCCAGTTAGTGGGACTTCCCTGGCAGTCCAGTGGTTAAGACTCTGAGCTCCCAATGCAGGGGGCACAGGTTTGATCCCCGGTGATGGAACTAATAAGATCCTGCATGCTGCACGGTGTGGCCAAAAAACAAATAATGTTTTAAAAATGCACACTCCCATTCATTAAAACGTTAAAAAAACCGAAAAACCAAAAAAAAAAAAAAAAAAAAAAGAAAGCCCAGTTAGTGAGAGAAAAGGAAATTCCAGAGTGTATGTAATTGAGATTCCAAAGTGTTCAAAAGTATGTTAAAAAGACATGGGCAGCTCTATCAAATGCCATAGTGAGGTCAAATAAAATGAAGATAAAGAAGTGACAGATGATATATTACTTTCTAAGAAATCTGTTGAAGAGTCTTGCTTTTTCTTAAAAGTAAATTAAAGAAATACCCCACTCCAGCTTTTACTAGCCTTCTATGTGGGGGAAGGGAAATACCTAACCCCAGGCCCATCTAGCCATCCTATCCCACCTAAGAGGTGGAAAAATCTGTGAAGCATTTGTGAAGTTGGGGCACAGCCTCCCTAAAAGACAGACGTAATCATCAGACTATAGAATGCTTCCTCCATACCTCACATCGTACGAAAGACCTATTTACTAAAGTTCCTTTTACTAGGTGTATCATGTCCCCTCTTTCAACAGGAAATTACAAGGCATACTAAAATACAAAAAACACAGTTTGAAGAGACAGAGCAAGCATCAGAACCAGATTCAGATATGAGAGGAATGTTGGAATTATCAGACTGTGACTTTAAAAGAACTTAAACAACAAATTATGATTTTCTAAGGGCTCTAATGGAAAAAGTAAACAACATGCAATAACAGATGCATAATGTAAGCAAAGATATGGAAATAGATGGAAATTCTAAGAAAGAATCAAGAAGAAATGCTGTAGACCAATAACACCATAACTGAAATGAGAATGCCTTTGTTAGGCTCATTAGTAGATTGGACATGGCTGAGAAAAGAATCTCTGAGCTTGAGGATATGTCAATAGAAACTTCCAAAATGAAAAGCGAAGAGGAAAGAGACTGAAAAAAAAGGAACAGAATATCCAAGAATTGTGGGTCAACTACAAACGGTGTTAACATACATGTAATGTGAATACTGAAGGTGAAGAGAGAAGAAATATTTGAAGAAATAATGACTGAGAATTCCTTCAAATTAATGTCAGACATCAAGCCACAGATCCAGGAAATGCAGAGAACACAAAGCAAGATAAATGTTAAATTAAATAGCACATGTCATTCAATAAATGAAGTACTGTATTAAAATTATATTACATGAAATTATATATAATAGCCAATAGTATGCTTATAACAAATAGTTCATTAAATTTTTTTTTACTAAAAATTACTTATCATACATTTTTCCCATTAGAATGAAAGCTGCATGGAGGCAGGATCTGAATATTTTCATTCACTGCTGTATCCTAAAATATTGTTGGGCACATAGTAGGCCCTTAATAAATATTTCCTCAATAAATACCATCCAAAATAATAAAATCATTTAAAAATTTCAAGGAAAAGGATTCATAAGATATTTCATTGTGAAAGGGGTCTTAAGGCTAGGAAATATTAGTATAGAACATTGCTGTCCAATAGAAATATGATGTGAGCTAAATATGTAATTTTAAATTTGCTACTAGACATAGTTTAAAAAGTAAAAAGAAACATATGAAATTTGAATTTCATTGTACCCATTATATAGAAAATATGACTCCAACCTGTAATCAGGATAAAAATATCTTTATGAGATATGGTTTTTTATGTGTGCTAAAGTCTCAAAATACAGTGTTTATTCTACATTTAGCACAAGTCAATTTGGACTAGTTGCATTTCAAGTGCTCAATAGTCATATGTGGTTAAGGATTACTGTACTGAACAGTATAAAGTATATTGTACCCCTAAAGTAAACAGGAATCAACCATTAACTAAAATATTTCAGTCCCAAAGTTCTTAGCCAAATATACTGTTTAGTATTTTTAGACACCTATGCTTAGGTTATACAAAAAGAATGTGAAAAAAGCAAATCCTCAAACGGTTTTCTAAGCATCTTGTTCTTCTTATGAATATTGTTTCCAGTTATTCTGGTTTCTAATTATTTGGTTTCTAATTATGCACATATTGGGTCGAAAAAAAGTATTTGGATCTTACCTAAATCTAAGAAATTTCTTTCTAGCTGTTAAAACACTGTATTCTATTTACTCTCGGCACCACTATCATCTTTGATGATTATTTATTTTATATACACCCAAGATACTCAAGGAAAATAGGTCCCTTCTCTAAAAAGAATTTAGTCAGTCCATGATATAGGACTTTAAAGAAACTGGAAAGAATAAAACTGAGAAAAAAACAACTAAACTTCCTTAACCACAACATACAGAAACTAAAATAGTAAGCTAACAGGATTTAAGAAGCAAAACTGCAAGAAATCATATCACCCTTTCAAAGAAAGCAACCAGATAGATTATTCTGATTATCTGTTAAGAGGCAATAGTTCTAGATAATCCAAAAATCAATTATATTTCCTGGGCACGAACTTCACTTTCATGTTGTACAACGGAGTTTTCAACCTGCATTCCAATTTAAGTAAAAATAAATAAATAATAATAATTCCTTAGCACATCCACAGCCCAGAAATTTTAGGGGTGGCCAAAAAAAACCCCAAAAAAACAACACCCAAAACCAATCCATTGTAAAACTATTACAGATAATCCACCAAGTAAACAACCCTATAGCAAAAAGTCCAGATTTCAATATATATACATTTTCTTAGAAGTATCTTAAAAAACTACCAACCAGAGAGAAAATTTCAGTAACACAAGCCAAAGTTTATTCATTTAAATTACAAGCATTTAAAAACTACAAAGAATCAAAACAGTTTTTTTCTTTTTGGCTATATTAAATTTCATTATTATAAATAAAAATCAAATTCAGAAAAATGGGGGAATTGTAAAGTCAAGTCTATACTACAAATTCTAATCTGGGGTCTACAATTTAATCCAAAGAACACTCATTGTGAATTAAGGAAGAAATTAGTTGTTCTGATATTACATTACTAAAAATAAGGAGTCTTGCCCTGTTGTCTCCAAAATGCTTCCATTAGTGACTTAATCTTTAAGATTTATAAATCATATGTATTTATGAATTTAGCATTAATTAACTGCAATCTGGTCCCTTGGACATCACGAGATATAGTAAATACCATCATGTCATCCCTCAAAAGCTGCATTTACAGTGAGATAATTATGATAACAATAATTATTGAATTGATCCCAACACTAGTAACCAGGTCTTTACAATTACTGTGCAGGTCACGTATACCAAATAATTTTTGGCATACGGTCTAAAGAAAATCAAAAGTTAGCTAATCTAGTCTATCCTCAGAGCTGAAACTAAGAATCTAGACAATTATAAATAAGAACCACCCTTCCTCCTGAGAATGAACATTAAAAATTAAAAACCAAGTCTGATTTTCCATCTCCTAAAATACTACTTCAGATTTGATTATGACTTACATTCTAGCACGCACATGTATATTCCATATAGTCCATGGGGAATATCAAATCAATATCTACCCCCTGAACATTAAATTTACTCTTTCAATTGAAATCTGGATAATCCCAATTCTCTTCAATGCAGCAACAAACTAGGAATAAAACTATCATAAAGAAGGCAGATTCATCCTTAAGTTAAAAGAAAGTGAAAAGACTACCAACAGCATTTTGAGAGGGGAGAACCCTGAAGCAGAGACAAATATTAAATTATTTCTGCACTTACAACTTCAATGTGTTTCAGATAGCTGATCCATTATAATAAAAGAGAAGGAGCAGGAAAAAAATTCTTTTAGCAAAATTTGAGCAGCTCTTCCAAACATTACTGAAATATAAGAGGACTAAAAGTTTCTAAATTTGTAACTCATAAAGTTAAATTAAGTCAATTAAACCAATTAAGTCAATGAAAGTAATGAGAAACAGTTTACATTGGTATAATTTTATTCCTCAAAAATATAGGAATTACTGGAAGATACTAAACACACTGTTGTGTTTTCAAGCTCTCTTTATGCCACAAATGGGCATTCTCAATTTACAGCAGAAAACACTGTAGTAATTGGCATGACCAATTACTAGTTAGCTCAGTACTTTCTATTCAATAACATTTATAGCTAGAACTCCTTCCACTTTGAAAACTATGCCTAAAAAGGAATTCTCTTTGAAGACTAAAGGAATTTAATTAAAGATAAAGCCACTTGGGTGGCCACATAACACATCAAACAGATCATACTTCAAACTTCAAGCAGAATTATTACTATTCAGTTATAAATGCATGACTCATAGGAATATAAATGAGTCATTTTTTTTCTGTGTACATCAACTTAGATCCAGAAATTTACATTTAGATTTAGCACTATCACATTTGCTCATTACATACATTTTGGCTCCAACTTAATTTCACGTGGTTAAACACTGATTAAGGATCTACTACCAAGTAAAAAAAAAATTTAAATTACTTTAAACAACATGCTTGAAGATTCTTGATCTGATAGGATTAGAAATAAACAATTAAAAATTCATTAGAGATATTAACAAAGCCTTAATATTACAAATGATTGCATTTTCTCCCAATTCTGCAAGAGAACCGTCACATCCATATAGAAATAAAGTGTTCCTGAAAACCTAAAAATATTACCAACTTTTAAAAACTTTCATTATGAATCGTTTTCAGATTTTCATTACAGACTGTCTACAGGCAAGTACAATATTACCATTTTTATTAACACTTGCTGGTTTATTTATCCCACACAGAGTAACAAGCACAGTTCAGTGCAATCTCTTCAGAACATTTAAAAGGGAAAAAAAAGTAAATTTTTTGGAAATGAATACACCTTCCTTGCCTTTCTAAATCAAACATACTGAAAGTAATGTAGGATTGTATTGATGACTGAGGGTCATCATTATGTACAGTATTCCATTATAGTCCTGTGATATAGTAAGGACTTTAACGATAGAGGTATAATAGACGATATGCTTTAAAGTCAGTAAACGGGTTGCTAATTTCCTATTAGCAGACACTTCAGGTGCAAGCAGTCTCATTCTTTGCTGTTTATAACTTGAGGAACCCAATCAGTAAACAATCTTCTAAACCTGAAAGAGACAGCTTTCGGCCTCCTTCAACTACTAATACAGCACAGACAAATGTAAAAGGACAGGAAGAGCGATAAATAACTGAACAAGTAAAAATTACATATGACCAGTAAGGTTAAAGGCAGTAAAAGATGTTAAAGGTAATTAATAGTTGTGCTATCAAGAACAATCTGAATAATGAAACAAAGTAACTTTAGACAGTAGGCTTTTTTTCCTTCAAACACAGAAAAGGCTACAAGTGAATATGGAGCAATTAAAGTGAAATTTGTAAGTGAATTCCACACAAGATAGACTACTTCCTTTATTCACTCATCCAAGTTATTATGATAAATGGCATCAAAACTGGATGGAGTTCTTGGATAATGCAGCAGTTGGACAATGGGAAGTCACTAGAAGACAACTGTGGTAAGATCAGTGAGGCCCCACCTGAACGGAGAGGTACTCAAAGTAATGAATCAAACAATAATAGTATACTGCCAACAATGTACTCCTAAACTGAGTAAGACAAAAAAGCAAGATATAATTTCCTGACCTTTCAGAGGTCAAAAAGATAAATATTAATAGTCAAGTTGCAAGTATTTATTGAGCACCCACTATGTGATTTGCAGCACATCAAATAATATATTCATCTTCCTCAAGCAGCTTCTAAGACAATAAAACACATGTATCACAGACACACGTGAAAAAAAAATTTTATGCTAACGAAAGCAAGGTTTTTTTTCTTTTATTGCTAATCCCATATGATGAATAAAGATGTAATGTGAGGCATGCTCATACATTAGATGAGTATTAAACAATATAATACTCTGGAAGGTAATTTGGCGATGTTGCAAGAGCCTTAAAACACAAACACACAAACACACACACATCCCACCCCCCCAGTAATTCCTCTTTTACAAATCTAGGGGAAAATTTTCCAAAGATTTATGTAAAAGGCTATTCTCTGTAGTGAAATTTACATCAGCAAAACATTAGAAACATCCCAAACATCTGCCAACAGGAAAAATTTTAAATATGAAAGTTACATGATATAACATCGAGCTGCCAAAAATAATTTTTTCAATGACTAAGGACATGGGACTGTTTATGAGGTAAAGTTAAAATGATACCACTTTTAGGAAAAATACACAAATATGCATAGGAAAATAGTTAAAAATACAAATTATTTGTTTTTCTTATTTGCACCCGTCTTCATTTTCCAAATTATAAGATTATTTAAAAATAAGCAATTGTTATTTGAAAAGGCATATATCACACACACACAGTAAATGTAAAAAACAAAAAAAAATCAGTGTGACAAAATCGGCCTGGATTAAGAAAAATTTCTTGTAAAAAATTAACCCAGAAGGGCTGGGTAAGAGAAGTAATGGTAATCTATCTAGTTTAAAACTATGAGGAAATGGTAGCAAGCTTGACATTGATCTGATTAAGAAAGTGGAAAATAACAGAGAATCAAAGATAATAGTTACAACAGATTTTGAAGATATTCAAATATATCCTATTTCATGATCCATTCATCGTTTATATTCTTCCAGCATGCTGGCTTAAAAAAACAACGGACTTTTGTTATAAAACCGTATTACCTGTCAATTTCTGTATTTGTAGTGCTGGTAAAGATTATAAATCACTTTTACTAACACAAAACATGTGATTCTCATAACAACCTCTTAAGGCAAGGACAGCATTATGAAACTATTTACAAGAGGAAACAGATTGAGATCGGAGAGGTTGTAACCTGCCCAAGAGAACAGCTAGTAAGAATTGGAAACAGCCGAGACCACTCACTGCTAAGCCTTTCTCAAGCAATCCGCATTCCAGAACACCAGGTTTTTCGCTAATGTTTAATTATTTTTTGAGCCACTTTTTCCTAGTCTAAAACACTGTCGGTTTTGCCTGCAGTACTGGTAAATATCTCACTTTGCTTTTATTGCTGATAAACCTGCCCCATCCGGTCGGAATTTAAAATAACATCCTACTGACCCAAACTCAGCACGAAGTTAAGCAAACTAGTTAAGGAAAGACGAAGAAAGTAATCCTCTTAAATCTCGCCAGCTGACTAAAGTTTGGGTTAATCAAAAAGTAACGTGCTCCCCACAGTTTAAAAAGAAAAAACAAAAATCAATCCCCGCAGACCGCTGATCCGAGGGTAAGGGACAAGTGGGTCCTGCCCGGAGCAGAGCGGGCAGCGAACGAACCAAATACTAATTCTCTCGGAGTAAGAAAACATCACAAGATCCAGCCAGTGCCTTCCCTCCCGGCTGTAAAGCTAGCCTCTTCCTTTCCAGTAGTTTCTTTAATAACCAGAACATAGTCTTGTATTTCTTGCTACCAAACACCACGTATCCTCAAATTTTCCGGCAACATCAATCCCTTCAGCACGCAGAGAAACGGTACAAACGTGGCAACACCATTCCTCAACAATTCTCTAGATTCTCCTCCATCCCACGTAATTCTAAAGGTCAAATCAACGTTTGCCTGAAATAAAGTGAAGATAAATAAGTAAAACAAAGGTCCCATCTAACGCAAACAACTCCGCCTCAGAGACTCCCCAAAAGAGCCGACACCACAACCACAGCCAGCAAGGCGCGCCCAGCGAGGCAAGGGGCGGGCCCAGAAAACCACGTGTCCTGCCCTCTGCGCACGCGCCAGCCAAAACAAAAGGGAGACTTGCCAAGCCCCTCCCCTGCCCCACGTGACCGCGCTTAGATCCGCCCCCACCCCTCCCTCCACCCCTTCCCTCCCCTCAGCTTCTGCCAAAGCTGTTAGGTTTAGCCGTTTAAATTTGGCTGCGGTCCGACCCCTGCCGTAGAGCGCGATCCGGTGCTGGGACGTAGAATCCAACAGCTCAGAGGATTCGGGTGGGGGGCGAAAGGGCTGCCGATCGGTCGCCTGGCCCGCAAATCCACCCATAGGTCTCCTCCGCTCTCCCCTCCCGCGCTGCCGCAGTCCCCGGCTGAGGAGACCCACCCCGCTCAGCCCGCCGCTAAGACGCCGGCCACTCGCCTGTTGGGGCGCCCTGGCTCCCCACCTTCGGTCCGGCTGTGGTGGGGGCTGCTGAGGTGATCTCTAGCTGCCCGCCCGCCTCCCCCAACCCGGGGCGCCGCTGACTCGTATCCAGAGCGCGTCCCGCTCCCGCCCCGGCCGCCGCCGCCGCCGCCGCGGTTTAACAGTCCGCCAGCTGCCCGCAGCTCCGGGCGGCTCGGGGGACGGAACCCTGCCGTGATGGAGGGGCAGTGGGCGGGGCGCGGCGCCGGCCAATGGCAGCGGGGGAGGGGCAGCCCCATGCAAATGAGCTCGGGTGGCGGGGAAACCCCGGCAGGGGGCGGGGCCCGCAGAAGCGGCACTGAGCGTTCTGGAAGCGGCTGGAGGTCTGCGCCCAAACGCTGCTGCATAGGGAGCGGGCGGGTTCCGCGCTGCTCCTGCTTCCTCCTTCTGCGGTCCCCGTGCCAGCGGGGAAAAACACACACACCCGGGCGACTTCCCGCCCCTGCTTTGCTATTTCTGTACCACCCTGACGGCAAAAACAAAGCGAGAGGAAAGTCAGGTTGCCTTACGCCCTGCCGCCCGCGCCGGCTCCTTGGCGGCCAGACCATCCCGCCCCGCCGCTGGAGGGGCAAGTTTTAACAAAAGCTTTGTCACTGTTGCCAAGTCTCTACGTGTCCGTGCGTTTGCATTTCTTTGGGCTCTGCGCTCAAATCCAAAGTCGTAATTCCGTACCACCCCCGAGGGGCCCTGAAAGAGGATGGCAAATCTGTCTTGGATCTAGCTGGGTCGTTTTATAGTAAAAAAAATCAGTAAGGGTCAGCTCAAACATTTAAAAAATCTGTACAAAGCTGGTTTGAGTGGCGTTGGAGTTAACTCCGTTCTGCAGTAGCGCAGTCAAATAAATTGATGGAGTTTTACGCGGAGATAGTTGGCCAGGGACACAGAAAAACATCGCTGGGAGTTTTGCACCTGGCCCAGCGCTCCGCTCACCACGAAACTACACCCAGGCATTTACCCAGCCACGCACTCAATTTGTGTGTGTGTGTGTTGAAATAACTGAGCACTAAATATAGCTCCTTAGGCTGTAGACGGATTACAGGCTTTCCTAAGCAACTAATTTACACATGGAATCATTTAGGGAATGAAGCGCACTAAAATTTTAGATCCGCAAAGACAATTGCCCTTATTTCTACCTTATTAATAGGATAAGATCTGGGGGGGGGGCGTGGAAAACAAGGAACTGGAGTTTTAGCAAAACATAAGACATGACGCAAATTACTGGAATTGGAAAATAACCGGCTTGTTTTTGGTCTTTTTAGTAGACTGTGACATAACTGCAATGATTTTTATGACAAGCTGCATTTATAGGAGAGAATACTTTTTTAAAATTGCTCAAAACAATAATCGCACCTTCATATGGGGTAAGGGAAGTGTTTCAGAAATCGATTTACCATCATTGGAATAAAAATCGTAAGTGAATGATGTGTTGTGAAAATAATTAAATCAACAAATATTTATTGGATATTCAAAGGAAGGGCTGTCGTATCCCTGCGGTCAGAAATACAAAAATGAATAAGGCATTAAAAATTTTTTTTAATGAACAATCTGAGAAGTCAAGCAAGTGTTATGATAGTTCAAAGAAAGATTTTGTATGTGGTCTGGGTAATTTAAAGGACTTTAGGCAGTGAAAGAAGGAAGGCATCAATAGTTCAGAAGATAGCATCTTTGAGTTTGAGTAGAGGTGTAAGAGATGACACTGCATACTCTTATTTTTTTTACCCCATTTAACCACATATTAAGGACATTGTCCCTTGACACTGAATATTATTCTAAAGCATGACTTTAATATTTATAGCAGATGCATGCCAGTTTTCCAGAGACTGTAGAATACCAAAGCTCCTTAATAGAAAAATTGACATACTGAACTTTGTCAAATTGTTTTCTATATTATTCATTCAGCAAAAGTCTGAAAAATGCATGTAGTTAATTTTTAAACATCAAGGATATATTGTTATTCAGAAGGTACATTCAAAGCATTCTGATTTCCAAGAAAAAAATATAACACTGGCTAGGAGACTTCCAGAACCAGCAAGAACAAGGAGAAGGGAAGGGCACCATTCTTGCTGACAGAATTATTACCTATCTGGAAGCATTTAAAAGTGTCCAGGTAAGCAGTATTATAGTGATTTCATGAGATAATCTCTCTCCTCAACACTGGTTTTTATTCAGTCACTCCTTTCACTCAGGAAACGTGTGCAGCACTTA
Source organism: Physeter macrocephalus (assembly GCF_002837175.3). NCBI lineage: Eukaryota > Metazoa > Chordata > Mammalia > Artiodactyla > Physeteridae > Physeter > Physeter macrocephalus. Next base: position 112,830,521 of record NC_041215.1, read on the forward strand.
ATATACAGCTGACATTATGATAAATGCTAGTGATACAGAAGAAAGATCATACCTAGTCTTAAGTAGCTCACAGCCAAGAAGAGGTTACAAGTACAGCCTTTTCTATCCCCCTTCTCTGCTCTGTTTTTCTCTATGGGATTTATGACCATCTAATGTAACACAGATTTCGATTCTTTCGTTTGTGTTGTCTTGCCTTTCTAAGCAGAATGTAAGCTCCATGAGGTCAGGCACTTCTGCTGTTTTGCTTACTGCTATATTCCCAGAGCCCAGGACAGGACCTGGCAGATGTAGGTTTTCAACACATATTTGTTAAATGAATATATGCATTTAATTCTCACATTCTGCAAAGTGAGTGTTATATTCATTTTCCAGGTGGAAAAAAAAAAAAAACTCAATGAGGTTAGATAATATATATCGATTCTCACACTAAAAAATGGCCAAATTTGGGATTTGAAAAACAGACCTGACTGGCTCCAAAGCCAGAGTTCTCTCCCCACTACCTCTCATAGAATAGAAAGCTAGTTTGGAAGCCTGAATTATTATTCCTCTATATTTCCGTACCCAGAGCAACTGTCCTCCCCTGTCATATTCTAGTATATTTAATTCTTTCTTTTTATAATCATGTTTAAAAAGTGGAATAGGAAAAGTAGCAGGGCTAAAGGTGATAATTCCTATTCAGGACAGATTTAGCTTTAACTAGCCAGGATCAACAGACAAGCAGACAAAAGGTAGGGATACACAGCAAGAGCTATAGGATTCTTAGAACAAGGGAAGGATACAAGAGTAGTCAGAACAAGCCCATGACTTTAGAGGGGCCAAAAAATGACTCCCTGTGTATACAAATATACATAGCACCTTTATTCACAATAACCCCAAACTGGAAACAACCCAAGATCCATTAAATGGTGAAAAACCAATTGTGGTACATCCATATAATGGAATGCTACTCAGCAATAAAAAGAAACAAACTGTTGGTACATAGGACAACATAGTTGAGTCTCAAACAGTATGCTGAGTGAAAGAAGCCAGACACAAAAGAAATATTTTATGATTCCATTTATATAAAACTCTAAAAAAGACAAATTTAACCCATAATGACAGAAAGGAGACCAGCAGTTGCTTAGGCTTGGAGTATGGCGAATTGAGGGGGAAGGGTATATGGGGTAATGGAAATACTCTCTACCTTGATCATGGTGGAAGTCAAATGGGTACATGCATTTGCCAAAACTCATCAAAATGTATACTTAAAACAGCTACATGTTATTGTATGAGAATTATACTTCAATGAAGTTGATGTTTAAAACAAGGGCTCCCTGATGAAGGTGGTGACTCAGAAATCTCAAGGAGTTTTAAGTCCAAAATGAAGACAGGCAGAAAAATTAAAAACTAGTCTGCATCAGTTACGATGCACATAGTCTGTGTGAAATGCATTTGAAAGCCCCAAATAATGATGGCTTAAAAACACAGGGGTTAATACTCTCCGCTATAACATATTTTATTGATTCTAAGACACATTTTTTCACAGTTTAACATTTCTGAAATCAGAGTGACCTCAGTGTGGATGCAATAAGAAAGCATTGTATCAGTTTGATTGGCAGTGTTTTTTTTTCTTCTTCATAATATATAGATAATGGTGCATCTTAAGAGTTAATGAAATGTGATTTAAAAAAAAAAAAAAATTGAGAGACAGCCCAGAGCTGATATATCAGCTCCACAAGGTAACCAGGAATGCAGGCTCCTTCCTATTATTCTCTTCTGCCATTCTCAGCCCTGGCTTCCATTCTCAAAGTGACTTCATGTTGCCAGAGGGCTACTGGAACTCCAGCCATCATATCCACTTCCCAAGCAGCAGTCAAGAAAGGGATTCTAGGCAAACAGGGCCTTTTAAGGTACCTCTCCTGATGTCCCTCTCAACAAGTCTACAACTTGATTATGTGTATACATCTAGTTGCAAGGGAGACTAGGAAATACAGCTAACTTGAACACCTTGTCACCTCTGCTATATAGGAATTATTATTATTGAGGAGGGGAAAATAGATGTTAGTCAATGGTCTTCAGTTTCCAAAGCAAAACGTCTAAAATCAGAGTTAGCTAAATGTAGCACACTGGTTGGGGTGGGGAGCCCAGTGTCGGGGAAGGGCGTCAAACGAAAAGACCCATAAAAGAGATTCTTGAACTACATTCCCCTCTTCAGGCTCTGTGGCTGTGCCCACGGGTGTTACGATTGCTGAACACACTGATGCAATTAAAAAGAATAATGGTACGCAGTCTACAAAGGTAGATTAGGACCAAAATATGGAAGTTTAAGTAAGGAATGTAAAGTTTATTCTGTAGGTAATAGTGGAACCATTGAAGAGTTTTGCATTAAGGAAGTAAAATGTTAAAAGTGTTGTTTTCAGACACTACTCCTATAGGTCTTTACCCTAAACAAGCATATCCAGAAATACTAGTCAGAACTCACTACAATTGAAAAACTGTCCCAATATTCTGATTCATTTCATAAGAAGTATGCATATCAGGGCAATTTCTTGGAGTCGCTGAAGGTGTTACATATGCATTGTAACACCGGTTCTATTTCCTCAATTACTTACCATGTATAAGAACGTATGGAAATTTTATCAGTCATGATGGGTCAAGTTATGATTCAGTAACAAACAACCCCCTAAATTACAGTGAATTAACACAAAAAAAACTTTCTTTCTCACACAAAGTCGGTTGCAGGTCCAGGTAACTTTCCAGAGTGCTTGTCTTCCATAAGTTGAATCTACATTCTATACTTTGATCATATGTTACCCCCATAACACCTCTACAATTCCTGCCACAGGGTTCAACACTTCCACCCACAATCCATTGGCAAGGACTAGTCACACAGTTACAAGGGAACCAGGAAATATAAACTTCTCACGTGCCCAGAAAGGAGATCTGTGCATGGACTAATATTAAAACTCTACTACAAAAGTCATGTCGAAAGATGTGACAGTCTTCAGGCACAGATCCTAACAACCAGGTCTAGTTTGTAGTTTTTATAGTAGGTATTGTTAGTTGCCTAATTCAGTTTCTATTCCACAATTTCCCTTTCCTAACATTTTTCCTGTTTTTCATGCTGTTATGCAGCTCTCCACCCAGCTCATGTGCTTTGAGTGAATCTAATCCTATCTCCATGTCCCAAAGTGGACCCCAGTTGCCTTAAGCCAATTAAGGCATTCCACTTCCTTTCGCACAATCATTGGTTCAGAGATGGGCATGGGACTAACTAACGAACCCCATGAGAGTGAATTTCAGCTCTTATGCCCAAAATACTGGTCAGGAGTGCATTCTGTCACTCTAGATATGAATAAGAAAGTCCATCCCATCACCATTAGAGAAGCCAGTTTTAAAATTAGCCCTACACTCTAAATGACAGAACACAAAAATGAAAATAAACTGGTAAAGTGGGTCTTTAGTGAAAAGCTAAGCTGTGCAGTCAACCACCTTTGAGCCTGCCCTATCTCTGAGCTTTCTAGTTTTGTGAGCCCTTTCATCAATTTTTAAAGCCAAATTTGATTTAGGTTTTCTGTTTCTTACACCAGAAAACATTCTATCTATACACTTTTCTACTGTAAAATGGATCATAACTTCTCTTGGGATATAGTAAGATAAACTTCTGGTGAGTTTAAATTTAAGAAAAAGACTGAATAAGAAATACAGTTTTTAGTAATCAAAATAATTTCAAGAGGAATTTCATGAAACAGAATGTAAAATAAATAAATAAATTTAGTAATAGCTTGAAACTAGAAAAACCCAACTAAAATAAACTAGGGATCTTTGGGAAAATGGCTGATTTCAACTCTAGAGAAGAAATTGTATACAATGGGTATGGAAATTTTTGTTGTGCCAGAGACCAAGGACACTATCATAAAAAAAAAAAGGTGTCATGTTGAAATGATTCAGGATTACATGACATCTGGCATTTGTTTTACAATAATCCATGAAAGTAGAGGGTATATAGGGATATAGACGACTAAAGATTAGTCATGAATTGATTATCGTCAAAGCTCAGTGATGTATATACACTGCGGTTCATTATACAATTCTCTGTACTTTTGTGTATGTTGACATTGTCCATAATAAAAAGGAAAAAAATATAAAAACTTGAAGAGATTCTTATTGGCCTAAGATGAAACTATCTATGTACCCCAAAGAATAATGACTGTAATAATTAAAATGTATCAACATCTCCAAAATCCATGAGTTCTTATTTATACTAAAAAATCACTACCATCAGAAGTTCTTAGGGCACCTATGCATTACTCTAAAAATTGATAAAAGGAAAAAAAAATCAAGAATTTATTCTTCCTTTTATTTATAAATTCTATGTCAGCATGTGGCAGCCATGTAGGTGAAACACCCAGATCTCCCTTCAAGAAACAACTTGCCTCCAGCTGTTAGTACCTTTAGGATTCACATTAGCTTTTGAGCCAAGGCCACCCCCTCCCCAGGCAGTCCTTGGACAATGACTGAGCAGCGCAGAACCAGGGACTAACCATTTCTGCCAAATGTGGGACTCCTCTAATGGGCAGCCTTTACTCCAGAGCTCCTCCTTGGATTGGACAAGATTTTGTCAGATCTGCTTCATGGCCTAAGACTCCTTTATTTATCTCTGCCCAATATGACTTCCTTCCCTGTCCATCTTTGATAGATGTTACCTCTCAACAAACCTCCTGCACTTCTGTGTCTTCTGATTCCCAGAGTACCCAGCTATTCAAAAAGTTGATTGCTCTTTTTCATGAAAGTTGATAAATGCAAAAAGGAGTTAGAAAATTAGAAAGTCATCCTTTACAACTCCTAATTAAATAATAGATCTTGTAAATAACTATCAATGGATGTTAAAACCATTAGGTAAAACGTTGTTAGGGAATTTTACAAAGATATAAGACTAATACTGTCTGAATCTACTGATTAATCTCAGTGTGTCTAAAAGTGAGACAACTAGATATTATGTCTCATGGTGTGATGCAATAGAATATTCACAGCACTGCATATTAAGTTTCCAGGGCAAAAAATATTGAGCCTGAGTGTAATCAAGCCTCTAGCATTAACTATCAGTTTACAGGAAACATAGGGAATAGAGGATTAAATTAGAAATCACCATGAGAAATCAGTCAGATCAATAATGGTGGACATTCTATAAAATAAATGACCAGGTTTTTTCCAACAAATCAATGGCATGGAGGAAAAAGAAAGTAATAATCCCCAACTCATTTTATGAGGTCAGCATTATCAGGATAACAAAACCAGGCAGAGACAGTGCAAGAAAAGAAAATTATAGGCAAATATCTCTTATGACGATAGATGCAAAAATTCCCAATAAACTATATCAAATAGAACCAAGTAATATGTAAAAATTAGGACACATGATGACCAGGTGGGGTTTATCCCAGGAATGCAAGGTTGGATCAATATTCAAAATGCAATCAATGTAATTCACTAAATTAATAATCCAAAGAAAAAAAAACACAAGATCATATCAATTGATGTAGTAAATATTTGACAGAATTCAATATCCATTAATGATAAAAACTCTCATCAAATTAGGAACAGAATGGAATCTCTTCAATCTAATCTAATCTTCTACTAAAAATCTACTTTAAAGAAATCATTTTTAATGTGAAAGCCTGAATGTTTTCCTTCTAAGATCAGAAACAAACAAGCATGTCCATTCTTATCATTCCTATGCAACACTGTAGTGGAAGTCCTAGCAAGTACAATAAGAGAGAAAGAAAGAAAGAAAGAAAGGAATAGAGGGAGGAAGGAAGAAAGAAAGAAGGAAAGAGAAAGCTAGAAAGAAAGAAAGAAAGGAAGAAAGGAAGGAAGGAAGGAAGAGAA
>NC_041215.1:112836419-112836666 GCF_002837175.3 Physeter macrocephalus
AAGAAAGGAAGGAAGGAAGGAAGAGAAAGAGAGAAAGAAAGAAAGAAAAAGAAAGAAAGAAAGGAAGGACGGAAGAAAGAAAGAGAAAGAAAGAGGAAGAGAGAGAAGGAGGGAGGGAGGAAGGAAGGAAACAAGGAAGGAAGGAAGGAAGGAAGGAAAGAAAGAAAAAAGAAATGAAGGGTATAGGGCTTCCCTGGTGGCGCAGTGGTTGAGAGTCCGCCTGCCGATGCAGGGGACGCGGGTTCGT
>NC_041215.1:112837109-112862558 GCF_002837175.3 Physeter macrocephalus
CCTGTGCTCCGCAACGGGAGAGGCCACAACAGTGAGAGGCCCGCGTACCGCAAAAAAAAAAAAAAAAAAAAAAAGGAATGAAGGGTATACAGATTAAAAAGAAATAAAACTGTCCCTATTCATGGATGACATTATTGTCTATGTAGAAAATCCCAAGGAATCTACAAAAAAACTCCTAGAATTTATAAGTGAGTTTAGTAGACAATAGGACTCAAGATCAACAAAGAACAGTAAATTATATTGACAATAAACAATTGTAAACCAGAATTAAGCATTAATACAATTTACAGGGCTTCCCTGGCGGCGCAGTGGTTGAGAGTCCGCCTGCTGATGCAGGGGACACGGGTTCGTGCCCCGGTCCGGGAGGATCCCACATGCCGCGGAGCGGCTGGGCCCGTGAGCCATGGCCGCTGAGCCTGTGCGTCCGGAGCCTGTGCTCCGCAACGGGAGAGGCCACAACAGTGAGAGGCCTGCATACCGAAAACAAACAAACAAACAAACAAATACAATTTACAGTAGCTGCCCCCCCAAAATGAAATACTTAATTATAAATATAACAAAACACATATAGGATCTCTATGTTGAAGACTACAAAATACTGAAGAAATAAACCAAAGATCTAAATAAACAGACATTCCCATTCCAGGATTGGAAGATTCGGCATAGCAAAAATGGCAATTCTCTTCAAATTTATAGATTTACTGCAATTCCAATCAAAACCCAGCAGGATTTTTTTTTTTTGTAGATATAGATAAGTTGATTTTAAAACTTGCATGGAAAGCTAAAGAAATCAGAATGGCCAAAACAATTTTGAAAGAGAATAAAGTTGGAGGAATCCCATTATCTGATTTTAAAACTTTCTATAAAGCTACTGTAACTAAGATAAAGAGGAAGATACACAATGAAACAGAACTGAGTCCAGAAGTAGATCCACACAATATGGTCAATTGATTTTTGACAAAAGTACAAAGGCAATTCAATGAAAAAAAGATACTCTTTTCAACAAGTGCTATAAGAAGAATTAGATATCTATACATCTATATGCAAAAAAAAAAATGCACCTTGACATAAATCTCACCCCTAAAGAAATTACTAAATGGAACATAGATCTAAGTGAACAACACAAAATATAAGATTCCTAAAAGAAAACAGGAGAAAAACTTTATGATTTGAGTTTGAGCCAAGAGTTCTTAGATATACCAAATATGTACTCCATAAAAGAAAAAATTGATAAATCAAAATTCATCAAAATTAAAAACTTTTGCTCTATGAAACCCACTGTTACAAGAATGAAGGAACTAGCTACAGATAGAGAGAAAATATTTACAAATCACATATCTGAGAAAGGACTTGTATCTCTAGGGGAACAGCCAGAGCCTGACGACCTTGCATGTTTCCACACAGGCCACATAGGCAAGGCTTGGACGGCGGCTGAATCTTGACAGAATAACAGAATGCCTTGTGACCCTCCTGGAACAGGAGAGCATGGGAGACCCGCGAGGTGCTGCTACAGTGCTATTTCTCACTCGCTTCCCTATCTACCCAGGGGGCTGTCATTAGGCAGTTTCTCATTGTTTTCAGGTTCTGGTGGGGTATGAGGCTTTCTGCCTCACCATCCTTAAGGCAAATCTGCAGCTATAAAACTGATTAGCAGTATCATGGAATGAAATCCTCAGCAGGAGTATCCCATAATTCTCGTTGCAGTCATCTGGCCTCTTTTGTTTGTGTCATCCTGTGCAAAGGCCACAGAGGGCTGGCACCTTTGGCTACTCATCTTTGCACTCCCTATGTAAGCAAAAAAATGAGTCTATAAAGGGCCCGTTGTTTCTTTACTGGCTGAATCTGTCAGCCTGAATATGCCTTGTGCTCGACAGTTTAAAATATGTAAAGGAGTCTCAAAACTCGATATTAAGAAAACAAGCAACCCAACTAAAAATAGGTAAAAGATCTGAACAGATAATTCACCAAAGATGATATGTGAATGGCAAATAATCACACGAGAAGCTGTTCAATATCATTAGGCATTAGGGAAATGCAAATTAAAACTGCAATGAGATACCACTACATATCTATTAGAATGGCTAAAATAAAAAAATACAAGTGCTAGAGAAGATGCAGAACAGTTGGAACTCATATTGCTGGTGGGAAGGCAAAATGGCATAGGAATTCTGGAAAAACAGCTTGACAGTTTCTTATAAAGTTAAACATACATTTACCTTTATGACCCCAAAATTCCTTGCCTGGGTATTTAATCTCAGCAGTCAAAATATCCTTAAGAAGGTGAATGAATAAACTGTGGTACACCCATACACTGGACTCTATTTAGCACTGAAAAAGGAACGAGCTATTAATTCACACAACATGAATGAATCTTAAATGCATTTTGCTAAGAGAAAGCTGTTCTTAAAACGTTACATACTATATGATTCCATTTATATGAGCTCCAAAATGACAAAAATATAATAACAGAGAACATATCAGTAGTTGCCAGTGGTTAGAGAAGCAGAAATGATGTGACTATAAAGGGCATGAGGTAGTTTTTGGGGTTAATGAAACTGTTCTGTATCCTGATTGTGGTGGTTGCACTAATCTATATATGTGCTAAAATTCAGAGTACCAAAAAAGGTAATTTTATCATATGCATATATACCCAAAACAAGCAAATTTGCTGTATGTTCATTTAAAAAGTAAAATTTAAAAGAAAGGGAGAAGGAAAAAGAGAGAACAGAAGACTGTTATAAAATATATAGAAGAAAATACCAAAAAATGCAATTTGTGGACCCTGCTTGGATCCTGATTTGAACAAACCAACTACAAAAGGCATTCTTGAGGCAACTGAGAAAACTTTACTGTTAATTTGGAACTATATTTTAAATTTAAGTTTTAAAATTATGATAATGGCCTTGTGGTTACAAAAATAACCTTCATCAGTTAGATATATCAGTTAGATACATATTCTGAAATATATATGTGTATGAGATAGGATCATGTTTGGGATTTGCTTCAAAATTATTGAGAAAAAAACATGAGGGAGATCACTGGCAAATGTTGAAGCTAGAGGCTCATTACACTATCTTCACTATTTTTGAGTGTGTTTGAATTTTTCTGTAATTTTTTAAAAAGTTTCTCATGATAATGAGATTTCAAAAATAGTGTAAAACTCCTTTTCAACATTTATTATAAAGCAGTAGACATGATAGGCCTACAGTTGGCTTCCATCTCAATGTCAAATCTTTCCAATGACTCCAAATAAATAAATGCTGTGTGTGCCAAAAATAATACTGACATATGAAAAAAACCCAGTCTCCTAGAAATTTTATACCTTGAGCAATAAACTACTAAAATTACTAGATTACTGTAAAGATTTGCAGTTAGATTTTTAAAACAGCAAATCAAAACAGCTTCTTCTATATATTGTCATTTTCAATGACAACATCAAAGAAATAAAGGGCAAAAATAATTTTAAGGCAATAATTATGATTCTAAAAATCTCAGCCAAAACCCAAAATTACTCAGGCTTTTTGATTCTCATTAATTATTTACACAGTGTGGCTTTCTTGCTGTGTTGGCCCAGTCTGTTCCTTTGAGCATTATTATTATTTATCATTTCTTGAGCACTTAGCACTGCATGAGATACAGATGATAAATTCCTTCCCTAGGGGACAACTATCAAAGCCATACAAGCAAAACACGAAGATTAGCTATTTAAGAAATGAAAACTAAATAGAAGGTTAAGGAACACATTCTGAGTTCCCTGTTTTGCTATTTACTGTAAGCTCATGCTACAACACTTGCTTCTTTTGGGGGTGCAAAGAAGACTGAATTTGCAAGATAAACGACTGGCCGGACGCACAGGTTCAGCGGCCATGGCTCACAGGCCCAGCCGCTCCGCGGAATGTGGGAGCTTCCCAGACCCGGGCACGAACCCGTGTCCCCTGCAACGGCAGGCGGACTCTCAACCACTGCGCCACTAGGGAAGCCCAAACGACTAGCTTAGAAGAGATAGAAAAGAGATCTCAGGGATCATTCCAAGAAAATATCCTACCTTAGAAGTCCTTTCACTTTCTGATATATAAAAATTACAAGAACCTATTCCTAGCTCTAGTGGACTGTAATAACTTTGTGCGTGTGTGTGAGTGTGATTAAGGGCTGCCCAGCAGACTTTCTGTTCCCTTTCTTTTGATAATACCACTCTCTGCTTCAGGAACTGCTTCCCCCAGTCTGTGTGCTCCTGATGAGACTGTCAATTATAGTGCACCTTTCCCCACCTTATAATGATATTGTGCTGAAGGATGTAGGCCTGGAGCAGCCCAAGGTCATTTTTACAGGCCCTATGATGAAATTTCTCTGCAGTGTGCATTAGGCCAATTTGCAAAGAAAAGTAGAAATAAACGGATATAGTGTAAGTGCTGACAGTCCTGAATCTCAATCAGGCCCTTGAGACACGAGCTCCTACAGTTCTTTAGATTGTATGAGGTACTCTACAATTCATTTTAGCTAGCACACAAGTTTTTGCCTAGGATGGTCTGAATTGGGTTTCTTTGTCATTTGTACCTGAAAGAATCCTGAGAAGTTAAATAATTTGCCCAAGGTCCAATGGCTGCTAAATGGTAGAGTCATCATTCAAACCTAGGTTTGTCCACCTCTACATAGCAGGCATTTCCTACTATGTTACTTTACTGTTTATCCTACAGATGTTTAATTCCTAAAATCTAGTTTCCTTTAATCCTGGGAAAGGGGCTGGGGCTGGGGCTGGGGCGGTTGGTCTAATTCTCTATTGTTTCCTGGTAGTAGAAGTGAGGTGAAAGTGGCAAATACAGTAATATCTAATAAGAATTTATTTTAACCAATTTTGCATGGTATCTACTGAGCAAGGACTCAAGTTGGCAATCATACAAACTTCAACTCAAGAGCAAATTGAAGGTATATAAGACTAGGATAGAATGGTATCAAAGTATTTTCTCTACTCTCTGCTCTACCCAGTTGTAAAGACTGCATTAAAAAACAATGCTTAATACCCACAACACCAAATAAAATGTTTAGGTTCTCTAAGTTAAACAAGAATACACCTATTTATTTCCATTTAGAAACTACTTTATTCACTGTCTCAGCAATATATGCAAAGAAAAACAAGTACTAAAATTATGCTAGCAGTTTACAAATGAATGGCTTATTTTTTGATAATAGTCTCAAACCGAACGTTGCTTCCTCACTTTCCTACTTTAAATGCTTACTTTATTTCCTTTACTGCCTTTATCATTATTTGAAATTATTTTGTTTATTTACTTGCTTCTTACCTTATTTATTACAACTTATTTCTTCACTCATTAGCAGGGATCTTGCCAATTTTTTAAATCATATTTCTCATCATATTTTTAACAGCCTAGCTTATAGATGACACAAAGTATAAATCTGTTAAATTAATTAAAAAATTACACTGCTCCAAAATAAAAGTCACTGTTTTGATACCTATAAATACATCAATATCTTGAAACTAAAGGATGATGGATTATTCTGTGTTCTCCTAGAAATTAAACTGGGATGGAAATCTGTTGAAAGCCCAGGGGTCAGTGGTCAAGGCAACCAGTGGCATTCTCTAGTGGGGATTTGCTTAGCTGAGTCTAGTGATTCTAAGGCCATAAGGTAGGAAGGCTTCCTGCTTCAACCAGAGCAGTTCTTCACACAACAGGATTTCACAAGGACTCGGCATAAGCTTTGGCTTGAAGAAAGTGTTTCATTACTTAAAAACAGAGGTTTAGGATAGGGTGGTAGAAACCACTGTTCCGGGAAATTTGGACTAAGAGATAGCTAAACGTATTTTGCATTGTAAATTATATTTATTTTTCCTCTTTAAAGTCAATGTGCTGTATATATTATTAATCCCATTTTTATAGCATAATAACAAAATTATTTCTGCCTCAATTTTAAAGCTCTAAGTGACTACACTCTTTTAGAATTTTAAGGATAAATGAAACATTAAGGCTTCTAGAATCAGAAAATCTTTGCCTTTTAGCTATATAAAAAATTAAAAGTTAAACCTTTTAATTGGAAAGGTTTAGGATCCTACCAACCTTTATATTGGAAAACTTTAGGATCTTTGGATTCAAAGATTTCTCCTCCCACTGTGTTAATCTTGTATTTGTATTTGATTTCTTTCTCTGTAGAGAGAGCATATAAAAACATGTTTAGTGTTCCCTCCCTTTCCAGGTTGTATTTTATCTTGAGTAGATTTAAAACCAGATTAGTTGTAATAGGATTCCAGGATGTGGGCAGATGTCTACTTGTCACTGACGATCTCTCTTGCAATTAGCTCCTTCATTATTTCATTGGTACCACCATAGATTGGCTGAACTCGGGCATCCACATAAGCTCTGGATAAATAAGAAGATGATTGAATGAACAAACAAAAGATATTAGAAATTATAAATTTTGTCTCACCAGGTAACTATTAATTACTTTAAAGTGTTCATTTAATGAAATCCAAACAAGAGAAGTTCTTCGTAAATTACTTTTTTTTCATATGGCATCCACCCTAGATTGGCATAATTATAAAATTCTATTAAGATATTGATCATTTGAATAGTTTTGTTTTAGCCTGCTTGAAGAGATTACAAATTCAAAATAACATTTCTAAGTATGTTTCTTTTGATTTAATTTTGTAAAATTCAGCACATACAATAACATTCCAAAAAGGGCAACTGTAAATTTAGAAATGGATGGAATGTCTTAATATCTTGTTACCTTTAATGTTTCCCCCCAAAAGCTGAAATCTACTGGTTTTATAAAAAACAAAAGAGAAAAGAAAGTACATATTTTCTAACATCCTTTAGATTCCCATCACTACTGCTGCCATCAGCAGTATAAACTGATGCTTCAGAAAATATTACTTCACAAAGTTAACAAGTAACTTATTTTTTGGAAATGATTAACAGTCACTCCAGTAATGTATGAGGTTGAAATACTGAGTGGCTGAGTATACTGACATAAAAAAACAGGAAGGAATTCACTTTGGGTAGTGATGACAGCAACCATAACACTATATAGTTGGTTTTACCTTTTCTCATCTCATTTTATCCTCTCAGCTCTGGAATTAGGGAGGATAAATATTATTATTGTTTTGCAGGTAAAGGAACTGAGATGCTGAAAAGTTAATACATATACTAATTAACGGTTGCTATTTAATGGTCACATAACAGATCATTGGCAGCCTGGAATGAAAAGGTAGGTATCCTGCCACTTTGGCAAGTATCTTTTTTTTTTTTTTTTTTTTTGTGGTACGTGGATGGCTCACGGGCCCAGCCGCTCCGCGGCATGTGGGATCTTCCCGGACCGGGGCACGAACCCGTGTCCCCTGCATCGGCAGGCAGACTCGCAACCACTGCGCCACCAGGGAAGCCCGGCAAGTATCTTTTTTATTACATCTCAACATTTTCATTGGCCCAGAAATGTGAGATTAGTTACTGAGCTTTGGACTTTTCTAGTAGACAAATTCAAAGGCATTTTTTTCAAGCATTACATTTTTTTTTTAATTTAATTTGAGACAAATTAAATGTGCATGCTCTCTAGACACATGACCAATTCTGAACTTTTCCTTGTCCACGTTCACCATGGTACCTTACAAACAGTGAGCGCTCAGTAAATATTTATTGATTTGATTTCCTGTATTACAAAGGAATTTTAGAGTCTCAATAGCTACTTTCTTATGATGCTTGAAATCTAGAGACATATGCGTTTTCAAATATATTTTTTCTTTTGAACAGATCCCACTGTTGCCCACAAAATCTAGCACTTTCATTTAGAGGACTTACCTGGCACTTCAGCCTACTTCAGCCATCTCAGTGCTTTTAGACATTTTTGGATCAGGTTGGGCATATTTTTTTTCACATTAAAGAAGTTCCAATGGAGTAGGTAACTGACAGAGATCAGTAGCCCTTTTATAGGTTACTAATTAAATTCAGTCATCAACTAAAATTAACAGAGAATGGCAGCAGAAGGAATGCTTAACCCCACAGTGATGAAGTGCTCTGTCTCAGGCTGCTCTTCCTAGCACTGCAGACAGGTCTTGAAATGGCAAAACTGAAGCCTCACTTGTCATAGGCCCAAGCCGAATGAGTAAGACTGAAGTAAACTCCCATGCTTAAGGCTGGTTATTTTTAAACAAACAGAAAACAAATAAATAAAACAAAAGCAAAAAGCAAAAAGCACCTCTTTGATCTGTGAAACCAAGACTCAGCAACACACACACACACAAATAATATAGCTTAATCTTAGGATATAAAAACACAATTAGAATGATTTTTTTTTCTATCCCATCAAAGTCTGTACACTTCAGCCACATACTGCCTAATGTATCTAATTAGCTTTTTTGATATTATCCTACTACTCTCTCTCATTATCTTATGAAAAGTTCCTTCCCTATGTCTTTGGGGAGAGAAATAGCAGTCTAGTTTAAAAGTTCATACAGTCTTCAAACCAACCAGCTGGCCAAGAAGGGGATGATTATTCCTGAAAGGAAATGTAAGTCTCTCAGATTGAAACTAGGGATTTCAAATAAGCCATCAAGTTAAAATTTCTGCTTGCTATTGACCTCATGGAATTGCCTCTAAGAAAACAGAGACCAAGACTTCTGCTACGCTCTAATCTTGGACCATGTAGATGGTTGACTCCTCTTCACCTAACATGCCTTTCTTAGGAACCGAACCAAACTAGACAAGCACTGAGCCATGACATGTCTACATACCCTGCAGCAGTTATAATAGCACAGTTAAATCGAAAAATATAAACACCCATTATTATTTTACTTTCTTAGCATTTTGAATATTGTCAATAAGGTGGATTAATATTATGACTAAAACATGAAAACACACAGGAAAAATTCCAGAGATGATTTAATTTGTGCTAGCATAACTCAGTGTTTACTTTGATTTCATGACTATACAAAGATAAAAAAAAAATAAATCTGCTCTTGATTAAGGCCTGTTTGAAGTAGTTCTGGAAGGATATACCAAAATCCAAGTCCAAGGATTGATAAAGTAAAGGAAATCATTTAGCTACTTCATGTCTACATTCTGAAGGAAGGAAAAACCCCACTTGTTGCTGAGTTTTTATAAAAGGTTATAAATTATACACACCCTGTGATTAAAGCTTTCTGAGCTGCCCAGTGGCTACAGAAAATTAGTAAATTATACCTAACAGAAGCTCTATGCTGGAGCTTCTGTTTTTAATGTAACTTGAATAAAATGTTTATTTTCCTCATTAAGGACTATAAGCAAATCAAATGTTTTCAATTATGATTGCCAAAATGATAAATTTGAAAGTAAGTTTGAATACTAGTTTGATAATTTTTCTCTTTTAGATACTCTGTATTTAGATTAAAATTATAAGAAGTTTTTGGAAGCTCATAGCATTCTCATTCTCAGATTCAAAACTAAATTGGACTCCTCTCTATATAGCAAAAACTTCCCTGAGAAAATTTATAAACTGAAAATATTGCCAAATAAGAGGAAAAATATATCTTCTGCTATGAGGAGGAGAAATGCCATGGAGAGATTACTGAGGCAAAAGACTATAGGAAGAGGGAAAGAAGAAATCATGGAGATGGAGGAAGAAATATGGAAGAGGATGCTGCCTACTGACAAACTGGTACTGCTTCGAAATGATAACAAGAATATGCATATGTAATACAATAAAAAGGCTATATTTAATTTATTTTAAAGTTGAAGGAAGTACAAATTCTACTTAGAAAAAAATAATACTTTTGATTTATTTTTAGAGCAAAATAGACAATAAAAAATTTAAAACACGACAGCTTAGATCCTTTCTATATGCAGATTAATTTTTCTATAATGTCTATTTTTTTTTTAGTTTTAAAAAAGTGATATTTTGAAAGAAGACATACAAACGACCAAAAGGTATATGAAAAAATGCTCAATGTCACTAATCACCAGGGAAATGCAAATCAAAACCACAATGAAATATCATCTAACACCTGTCAGGATGGCTATTAACAAAAAAGCCTAAAGACAAGTGTTGTCGAGGATATAGAGAAACTGCAATACTGGCACACTGTTAGAGGGAATGCAAAGTGGTGCATCTCAGCTGCTATGAAAAATAGTATGGAAATTCATCAAAAAATTCAATAAAACTACCATATGATCCAGAAATCCCACTTCTAGGTATTTATTCGAAAGAATTGAAATCAAGACCTCCAAGTGATGCTAGCGCTCACATGTTCAATGCAGTATTACTCACAACAGCCGAGATGTGGAAACAACCTGTATGTCCACGGACAGATGAATGGATAAAGAAACTGTAGTATAACATATAATGGAATACTATTCAACCTTAAACAGAAGGAAATTCTGCAATATGTCACCACCTGGATGAACCTTGAGGACATTCTTCTAAGTGAAATAAGCCAGTCACAGAAAGACAAATACTACATGATCCCACCTATATTAGGCATCTAAAATAGACAAATTCATAGACTCAAAGAGGAATGGTGGCTGCCAGGGGCTAAGGGGAGGGGGAAATGGGGAGTTACTAATCAATGGGCCTAAAGTTTCAGTTAAGCAAGATGAATAAGTTCTAGAGACCTGCTGTACAGCACTGTGCCTACAGTTAGCAATACTGTATGGAACACTTAACATTTTGTGAAGAGGGTAGATCTCATGTTAAGTGCTCTTACTACAGTAAAATAAAATAAAATAAAACAAAATAAAATAATTAATAGTCAATGCAAATTAAAGGAAGAATAATAACCTATTTTTTACCCATTAGATTCACTTAAAGTTTAAAGGGCAATAACATTCATAGCTTAGGAGGAGAAGTCATCCTTAGACTTTGTTCATTTGAGTATGAGTTGCTTCAAACTGGAGGAAATGATCTGGAAATGCATTAAAATTTAAAATATACATACTTTTGAACTAGCAGTACTACTTTCGGGACTTTGTCCTGTTGTAATCAAACACACATGTATCTAAGATAAATGTATGAAGGCGTTTATTGCGGCATTGTCACAGTAAAAAACTAGAAAAAACCTGAATAATTAACTATAATCACTTATAATAAAATATTATTCAACAATAAAATAGGGATATTAATCCCTCTGTATAATGATTCAAATAAAACTTTAGTATATTATATATTTATATTTATTTACATTTATATTTAGTATATTATATAATGCAGTACATCTTCACTTTTAAAAAATATGACAAAATCCTAGTGGTGAGCTGATAACATGAAGCTCTTTCTATCTACTTGAACACACTCCATAGTCAGTTGAAAAATACAAAGATTTTGCACCTCCTTTCCCTTTGTACTCAATGGACAAAGGAGAGTTAAAGAAATTTTCCTTTCTCTTCACGCTACCCAGAAGAGTGTAACACAACAGGCATACTCACTTTGCAATTGGGTACTCCCACATGTATCCCCAACCTCCATGCAGCTGCACGCAGTCATAAGCTACACTGTTCTGTAACTCAGATGCCCTAGATGACCAAAATAAAAAGCAGAAAAGGAACATTTGAAATGAATTTTCATGAGATGCTTTACAATCAGGAAACAAATTATTTATGATTGTTTAAATGCTTACATTTATCAAACAATTAAAATTAGGCATATTAGCCAGCCAGAGAAGATTGATATAAATTCCACGTGAAATATATCTCAAGAGAATTTTCATATAACAAATACTTTCTTCATCAATTATACTTCTGGCTGGGTTTTTGTTAAGTCTAGAAACAAAATGTAGAAAGCTTAGACTATTTATTAGGTGTTGGCTACCTTAAGCCTGAAAAGAATATAGTAAAAACTTGAATTTGGTCTAATTTATGCAGATTCTCTATGTGATCGAAGTTAACTGAATAATTATACAGTCATCTATTTTCTTCTGCCTTGTGTAATATGTGTTTTTTTTCTTTAAATGTGTCAATTCCTACCTAAAGGTTGCAATTCTGAATTTTAGTAACTGAAAAAAAATTGTTTTCAGAAATAAACTGAAAGTAAAAGTGAAAACCTAAGAGGGCAGACCTCTATTAAAGTACCTACTATCATATAGGAAACTCATTAAAGATTATTTTGGAATTATTATTCCTGAAGTATATGTATATTAACATGAGGTGCTTGAGAAATACCCTTTTCTGATCTTATCACAACAATTTTAACTATTGTTAAAATCCATGAGATGACTGGTAGGAACGTTATTCATCTTAACATAAAATACAAGTTAGTTCAAAATCTTTTCTACTTACTTTCAACAGTGGGAAATATAAAGAAAAGGTAAGCATAGACACATTTTCCTATAAAAAATAATTTTTAACTCAAGCCATAGGACAGGTCAGGATGTTCCTGAGAAATACAGTAACAATATAATGATTAACAGACAAGATTCAGGGGGCAGTGATATTTGGAATTCTATACATTTTTGTATTGGCGAGTATTTTAGTAAAATATTTGCTGGGTTGAAACTACTTGTTCCCTCTGCTGCAAAATGAAATACCAGTATGTCTATAAACCTGGTGTTTTCAAAAACCAATAAGGCCAACAGCTATCCAAATATCTCTTTTTCCAAAAATATCTTATCTAAAATATTTTTACTCTTTTTCCCACTAGTCAAAAAACTTGCTATAAATGTGAATGTAAAATGTCTCCCCCAAAAGTGCAAGTTTCTAGTAATTCCACATGACTTTTCAACCTGGCAACTTTATTATTTTGGAATCATTACATAAACCACTATTCTGCATATTTCCCCATTCTTCTGCTGACTGAACTGAACACAAGTTAATGAATAATGACAGGAATTTTTTCCAGGTTATTTTTGGGCTAATGAGATGTGAGAATGTTTGTTTTTAAAAGAGGAAACAAAACCCATTTCCAGAATTTGATTTAAACTATGTTCTTAAATCTTAAAATACACAAAAGCCTTAGAGGGGTCTTTTTTCATTAACACATCTTTAATACCATTGCTAATCATCTTTAATACAAATGAAAGTCATTCTATAGGACATTTTTTTCCCTTTTGCTTAATAGAGCATGTACAGCTTTTGACTGGACAGTCAAATATTCAGAAATTCTTCTTAGATCTGGAAAACATCTTAAATAGAAAAATCCTGCCCAATCTACTCATTTCACAGATATCAAAATGTTGGCCCAGAAATAATTTAATTTAATTGCAGTTATTTAATGAAAGAATTGGGACTCTATCTCAGGACTCTAAGTATTACTGTAATTTTGTGATCTCACTATACTGCCACTCGTCAGATAATTTGAGATTAAACTACTACTTGAATGAACTAATCAGTCATCCTATTTTAGTCTCTTAATATTTTACTTTCGATGGCAAGCTAAAAGTTAAAAACCAACTTGAGTAAATTTTAGCACATTATAAATTTATATGTTTAATGGGGCCCTTCAGCATTTTTTAAAAAGGTGGTTCTTATTGCTAGTTTTCATTTACTTAGCCTTCTTCCTTTAAGACCCTCAAGGTTGAGTTTCAAGTTGGAAGATTTCCATAACAATCTGTGCAAACACCACATTTTAATTACCATAGCATGCATACCAATATTTCGCCATGGAAGCAGTGGCAGAGTCCAGACGTTTCGTTTCATGCAGCTGGAGACAGCTGTCCACAAAAGCTCTGGTTACACAAATGTGTGTTTTTAATTCTGCTAGCTTATGCTGCACTGTCTTGAGTTTAAAGGAAATGAAAGGAAAAGATGAGCATAGGAGAAGAGCATATTTTGAGTCACTTAGCATATCAAAAATTATACAGTAAAATATCTTTAGAGCAAAACAAAAGTGGAATTACTGTTTTTTTCTCCAAAAAAGAGGCATATTTTAACTAAACAGCTCAAATTAAAAACCCACTATATTTCATTGCTAAGAAAACTTGTACTAAAAGATAAGATGCAAAAGTAGATAAATAAATAACATTTCATGTTTTAGGTTAAAAAATTTAGACCATCTAGGGAACTTTTCGAAAAACTGCATGACTTTAATGGGTGAACACCATCTTGAGGTACAGTTCTTTAGGTACAGCTGTTGAAAACACTTATTTTTGTCCAGAATCTAAATCCATGAAGAATTTTTCTCTATTAATGAAATTAAGTATACACATTTTCTGCTTTTTTGTCTTGGAGTAAAGTAATAAAATAACAAGCTGGAGGGACAACATCAAAAATATTTATTAGACATTATTATTTTATATTGCAAACTATTTAATCTAGATCTGTAGAATGCAATGGGAGAATAACAGAATCAGAACACTCAAGACATCAAAGTCCAGTACCCTCCAACCTCTTCCACCTTTCCCCGCCCTCCCTCTTATCTCTCTCAATAGCTTGCACAGTCTCTAACTTGAACTGAATGGTCTGGAATTGTCAACGATAACATACCTATATACCTCCTCCTGCTGGCCACAGACAACCAATAGTATTCTTGGAAATCATTCTATCTAGACCATCCTCAATTGTTCTTGATTGCTCTAACTTCAATCAAATTTTCTTGCATTCCTGACTCTTGGCTCTCACACCTTGAACTCTGAGTTTTCATGTGGTCTCTTTGGCACCAACTCTTGAACCACCTTCAGGAAACTGGCTTGAATTTGAAATACTACTGGCTTTCCACTTTGGGTAACCTCCAAAAATACACCCCGTTCTAGTTGATCTCAAGTTCAAGGCTCAGCTATGTTCAGCTGGCTCTATCTTCCTTGTGGAAATTCAGATAGGAACAGAGTTTTGATCATTCTGCTTGAAATTTATGAGTGAGACCTTCACTGTGGCTAATAAAAGGCATGGAAGTTAATGACAATGGCACTAACTTGGTGGCACAGTGAATCTCAAACTAGAAATTATGAATGCACCCAACGTACGCAATGGCAAGTCCAAAGCCATGATTGCACTCTCAGAAGAAGGCTTCCTGGACCAGATATTCAGAGGATGTTGACCTGCCTTTGCTACTTGTTTACAGCAATCTCAAACCACAAAACCAAACCCTTAAAAGCATCATTGTAGTAGAGACAGTTTGGGTTCTTATCATTTCTGGAAAAGAGTAGAAAAGGAGTATAATAAGACCCAGGACCAGGCAAGACCAGGGTGTTGTCAGCTGGAGAAGGAGCTCTGAGGGACAGATTCCTCATATGTGTATCAACATAACTACTATGCTGATGGAAAACCCAAACTGACTGCCTTTCCCTTGGGCTTACTCCATCCTGTTCTAGAAACAGACAATGTGACTGGCATCTAATGATTCTAAAGCCAAGCAGTGGGGAGGCTGGCACCACACTTTTCCACCTCTTGTATCCTGGCCTCTAATTTAGAACATGCCAGGTTTACCAAAACTTTCTTCCTCTCTCATACTTTCTCTTACTTTTTCTACCTCCCTTTCTATCCATTTCTATTTAATGAGGCCAAATCTCTAACTTTAATCAGCACAAAGTTTCCCACCCCCACCCCACACATCCAAGTGTACTCACAGAAGAATTTGAAGATGCAACAGGAAATGAAAAAGCAGGGGAATACCCTTCCATATATTGAACATAGATGACTATATATTCCATGAAAATCCCTGAAACTGAGGTCTTAGCTTACTCTTGGTGTAGGTCAATGACACTGCCCATGACACTTCATTTGGAACATAAGGGGGAATCTGACAAGTCTCAAGATATTATTACACACCGCCTCCCCACCCTGCGATGGCACATTTGAGAACTTATTCACTATTTACAATATGAGAGAATCAAGATCTCTAAGCCCAGTTATCTCATAAGAGAGCTGTTTCTATGGAAATGCTAGGAGCTTCTAGAAGCTGAAGTTAAATTTCAGACCAGAATGGGCTCATTTAGAAAATTCTTGCTTCAGTGCATTCAGGTCCACAGGTTCGACAGAATTAACGCCACCAAGAGTGCATAAGTTACTCTCGTGGGGATAAGAGATAAAATATTTACATACTCTTGGCATTGAGTTGGGTGTTACCAAAAACAGATTTAGTCTTTGCTCTTCATTGCAAACACTGCATCATGCTTTCAGAAATTGTTCTCTAATGAATGGTAGGTAATAATTGTACCACACATTATTAGCAGGTGCTTTTGGTGAACGATCAGCATGCTCACAGCAATATTTTTTAACATTCATTAAGTCCCTCATAGATAATACTGCAGCTAGCATTTTATTTAAAAAAATTTCCCTAAAGTTGCAAAGTGGATCAGATGGCATCTCTTTCAGAGTTCTGAATAACACAGTTCTTAGAATCATAGAATTATGGAATTGGAAGACCCCTTGGAGAAGTTATTGAGCCCAGTATTCCATTTAAACATCACCATTAGATGTACTCTAATATATTACGACTCAAGTATAAACTACAACAACTTAGGTTTGCTACCTGATTTTATAGTTAATTAACCCCACACTCAAGGTCTAAGAACTAAATATTCCCTTTTCGGAGAAATGTAAAGAAGAAATGTTATTTGTTACCTCTCCTATTTTTTCCCTAATACGTTGTCCCTTTAGAATCAAGAGCACATACCACACAAGAAATAACTAAAGCTTGTGTTAGAAAAGAACACTGAATTTTCATTTCGTTGTCCATGGGTGAAAGAGGTGAGAAAAGAAAAAGTCTATCTACCTTAGATTTCTGGGTAGTAAAAATAGTGAATGGGTTAAGAGTGTAGGTTCCAGAGTTCAAATACTTTTTAAATCTTGGGCATGTTATTTAACCTCTTCATGCCTCAATATCCTTATCTGTAAAATAAGGATAAATATAATATTTATTATATGGAGTTGCGAAGAAAAAAAAGACAATCCATTTGGCACAGTGCCTGGCATATAGGGAACATCAATCAATGACAGACATTATCATTATGTAATATCTGAATTTTACTATTGTATTGTCCATTCCATAGAAAATCAAGAGACTTCACAGCAGCTATAGAGAATATGGATGAGACAACATGAAAATCCTATAACTATCGCAACTTAAGTACGGTAGGTCTCCATTCTAAAAAGAAAGTAAATTTTAGGGACTTCCCTGGTGGCGCAGTGGTTAAGAATCTGCCTCCCAATACAAGGGGACACAGGTTTGATCCCCAGTCTGGGAAGACCCCACATGCCTCGGAGCAACTAAGCCCGTGGCCCACAACTACTGAGCCTGAGCTCTAGAGCCCACGCACCACAACTACTGAGCTTGCGCTCTAGAGCCCACTAGCCACAACTACTGGAGCCCGTGTGCCACAACTACTTAAGCCCGCGTGCCTAGAGTCCGTGCTCCACAATAAGAGAAGCCACCGCAACAAGAAGCCCACGCACCACAAAGAAGAGTAGCCCCCGCTCGCTACAACTAGAGAAAGCCCACGCACAGCAATGAAGACCCAATGCAGCCACAAATAAATAAATAAATAAACAGCATCACAATTAAGTTAAAAACTCAAGATCTACTAAAAAAATTTTTTTAAAAAGAAAATAAATTTTGTGAAATGCATCCAAGTGGTCAGAAGTCTCAAAATTCAAGAATATCAAAGAGAAAGGAAACTGAATCGTTATATGGTCATAAAAATGAGATTCGGCCAAATATAATATAACATTTAAAGGTCTCCTATTTCAATTTAATACTGGAACCACTGTATATCCAGCTCTGTAACAGGAGGTATAAGCACTTATTGGTTATTCATCTTCTCTGAATACATATCTACATTGAATATGAAAATATTATTCAAAGATACTTATTTATATAAACAAGAAGATTAGAAGAAATATCTCAGAAATCTCAGAACCACATATTTACGTGGAAAACAATACGGCTCCCACCAATGCTATATATACGTGTGGAAGCAGAATCCTACTGCCACCTAGTGAAATTTTAGTAAACTACCTTTGAAAGAAGGCAGCAATAAAATGGCACTTGCTTTGAAAAGGATTAAGAATATTTCTTTTCTTTTTGCTATCAAAATACATATATACACATATTATACACATATATATTATTAAATAAATAAATATTTTGGAAGAAACTTTTTCTCCTATGGGTAAATATTATACCGATTTTCTAGTTTTTTCATGGTTAAATGTCAAATAACATT
The DNA here is from genome assembly GCF_002837175.3 of Physeter macrocephalus. Lineage (NCBI taxonomy): Eukaryota > Metazoa > Chordata > Mammalia > Artiodactyla > Physeteridae > Physeter > Physeter macrocephalus. Next base: position 112,855,183 of record NC_041215.1, read on the forward strand.
TAATGTTCTGAGCTATACAGGCAATCTCGGTAATATTATAGTCATTTTTGTTGTAATTTTATATGAAGTTCATAAATGCAGGAAGTGTAGATTACCAAAGGGATGGAAAAATATGTCTGTCTGGTTCACTTTTTATAGTATCCAGAATAGGGCTAAAGGCATGAGTATTTTAATAAACATTTTGAGAAGCAAATGACATTAATTCCACTTCGGATACAGTTGGGAAAGTCAGAGTGATAACGAGTAGTATCACTTTCTTTGTGTTGCTAGGAGGTTATAATGTGTATTTCCAGAGTCATGCCTATCAAATTACATTTGAACACACAACCTTCAGAAGGCAATCAATACATACTTGCTCAGTGAAACAAATCATGTATATCAACATTTCTCAAAAGAAAAGATTACATGAAAAAGAAATGTAATTTATTTATCGGTAAAAAGATTCGTGCATCGATAACAAAGAAACAGCAATATGATTGCTTTATGGTAGCCTAGTGTAATCAGTGGTACTGCGTATGATTTATAAGTGTTTGTGTGCATAAGTTTTGATAAATTTAACTTTTCACAATAAATTTCTGTATATTTTATGGTAGTAAATGATAAAATTGACTAGTATCTACACATATTTTATGCATTCGTGCCATACCTTTATTCTTAATTTTTTCGATATTTCTAGGCTATACAGTTTGTCTGCGTATTTTAAGTTGCCACAAATCTCCAAAAGTTTTTCCAATGTAGTTATTGAAAAAAATCCACATGTAAATGGACCTGTGCAGTTCAAACCTGTGTTGTTTAAGGGTCAACTGTAATAGCTAACTTTAATGAAAGCTCGCTTTGCCAGGCAATATTCTAAGCACTTTATTAGAAGCGTATTATCTCACCTAATCTTCATAACAACTCTATGAGGTAGCTACTCATATTACTCACATCTTAACAATAAGAAAGTACTTCTGAGAGAGATAATAAAACTTGCATAGACCACAGAGACTTAAGTAGCTGTACTAGGATTTAAACCACACCTGAACTTAACTTCTATAATGCTGTCCTAAAAAGTTACCAAAGTATTTCATCTTTCCCTTTCCCTTCACAACACCTTTCAGCCAAGATATTCCACTTAGAAATGTTCACTTAGACTTCCAACTCCAGTTTTTTTGATGACTGCATTACTTAAAAGCTGTTGCTTCATTTTAAGGAGAGACTAGAGGGTCTAAAATTTGATTGATATTTTAGTGATTACGGCTACCATATACTGAGTTCTTTTGCAAATAACTTAAACTTCTTGGCAAAACCCAGGAAGTTTAAACACAATCATCCACCTTTCTCTGTGCTTGAACATGGGGAGCAAAACCCTTTTAGTAAAGCTAATACACAAAATAGCAGAAGGTTCCGCTATAAGTGCATGACCACTAACCTGATTTGGGTCCTCAATACTGCCAGGAAGCTTACTGTAAGTGTCTCTAGTTAGTTCAGTCTCTCACTCTGAAGAAGGTATTTCAAACCTTCCTTACCTCCACGCCCCATTCACTCACATCTCTTTATTCCCTATTGATAAGGAAAGGTACGGAAGTCTCTGGAAGAGAGCTTTTGCAATTTTCTACCAACGGAGCTGAACCCTTGCTCATCCTTTCCTCTTTCCTTCCTGTTTCAGTGGAGGAAACTCCTCTCCTGTCAGGATGGGAAGACCTATCTTTCTATGTATTGAAACTTTGGCATCCACACCTTCACACTGTCTCAAAGAAAGATCATATGCAGTTAATTTTGCTCTCCATACCTACAATCTTTCCCTCTTTACTAAATCCTTTGTCTAGGTATTAAAATATGCTCTAGCATTCTCATCCTAATAATAATAACAAAAATTAATAACCTCCAAATGTTTCACTTGATCTCCAAATATTTCCCTCACTCCCTCCCCACCCTCCTCTTCTTGCCTTCTAGTTACCATCCTTTCTCTCAGCTACTTCCCAGCCAAACTCAGGAAAGAGTTGCCAGTCATCAGTATCTTGACTTCCTCATTTCCATTCACTGCTCTACTCACTGGGGTCTGGCACCACGCCAGTCCATTAATGGCTCTTATGAAATAACCTCCATATCATTATGTCCGATGGGCACTCTTTGACCTTCATCTCATTTTCCCTCTAAGTAGCTTCCATCCACTTGAAATCCTCTTTTCTCTTGGCTTCTACAACAATACTTGCCTGATTTGCTTTCTCCTTTCTAGCTGTCTCAGCTTTCTTTGTAGGCTCTTAGTTTCCTATTCTACCTTTAAATCTTGCAATTTTTTTCTCAGGACTCTGTCCTAGGATCTCTTTTGTCTTAATCTCTACTCTCTCCCTAAGTGATCTCATCCACTTCCATGGATTCTAACGTCACCGTGGATGAAAAATGTTGCTTGCCACATAGATAAACAATGGATGTTGCAGCCATCAAGCCAGCAGCCACTGCAGCGGCCCCCAGATGTGCACCCTGAGGGGAGTCAGGATGGAGAAAAGCAGGATACTGGCCCTAGATAGTTAAGGTGCATATCAGAGGAGCAATTTCAATGAGCCCAGACTCTTGGATCTTCCCATACATAGAAAAGCGATACATTCATTACTTTGAGAAGCCTGGTTTTCTTTAATTAACAGTGATCTTTTGATGTTCCGACCACCTGGTTTCTGTTGCAAGACTCCTATATACCTTGGCTCCTCCCTTACCTCTTTGGAGCAGTCCCTCAGAGCTATCTGAGAGGCTGTATTTCGTGCTTACATGCTTAGTGTTGTGCACCAAATAAAACATAATTCTCAACTTTTAAGTTGTGCATATTTTTTCAGTCGATACCACCTGTATGAAAATTACTCCATATTCATGTTTAGCCTAGACCCATTTCAGATGAGTAAATTGATACTATCTAATACTAATAACAAGCTTACCTGTATATGTGCAACTGTTTTCCCAAAAGCTTTTCTTTGTTTAACGTAGTTCCTGGTTTCTTCAAACATGAATTCACTGGCTGAAACTGCCAACTCAGCAATCAGTAGCCTTTCCTATAACCCCAAAATTAGGTCTTGAACATTATTCTAATTACACAAGCGATTTTCACATGATTTCAATGAAAATAAATTGCATAATCTTTATAAAACTCCTAAAGATTACTTCTTAACTCTTTATAAGAAAAGACTTCCACTGAGATTTCTAAGACTATTTTGACACATACGTCTCTAAAAAAAATCTTTCATTTTTTACGAATGACTGTCTTTATATAGGTATATAAGGAATTTATTTTCCTCTTCTCTTTACTCATTTATGGGAAAAGAAATTCCAGTTGTCGATTTTTATTTATTGATCTCTGCATACCACACATCTAATATACCTGAGGAAGTCAACATTTTAAAAGGCATAGGGTGAATTAGCGCCAAGTATCAATAGTCAGTTTAATTCCATCTTGTTGGTGATTTTCATATTCTATCCTGTGCCAGGGTTCCTAGTCCCTGTCCCATTTCATGTTTAGTGCATGCTGTGGTTGTCACCAGACAGATGAATCCTCTTATGCTGACATCTGAGGCTCAATAATCACTCAGCAACTACACACCAGAAAACACAGAAGTGAGGGCTGACCCTATGTGGCTAAAACTTTTTAGTCTGAACTTAACAGCTTTCTTTGATTCCCAGGTATTATTAAAAAAGAAAACAAAAAAAAACCTGGTAAATATTTTGGCTGATATTTCGTTACAAAGAGCTAAAAATTCTTGATTTGTAGTTAAGACACTAAAATCATTCCAAGAAAGAATCATAGAACTGAAAATCTTATTTTCCTGACTCACTTATAAGCTTTGATTGGATATCCCTGAGTTCAGTTATTCACACGTCCAGCCTACAAAAGTCATGTATATTTTTTTACAACTTCAAGTTGTACTCAAATGACTGGCTATATCACAAGTTTTGTATGCATGGATTTATATAGTTCTATATTATTCTATTCCAGTCCATTATCTAATCAAAAGACAGACTCTTTAATACTTCTGACCTGTGGAAGCTCTTGCATGAGGTAATAGAAGCCTTTATTCTCTTCTCCAAGTAGGGCACGTGCTGGCAAACGTACATCTTCAAAGAATAATTCTGCAGTATCCTAAGAGAGCATACAATTGAGTACAGAATTATCTCACTGAAATCTCCCAATAACCTGATGAGGTGATTATTATTTCCATTGAAAAAACAAAACCAAAACAAACTGGAAGCCAAGTTGGAGTGGTTAATGATCACAACTGGTAAGTGGTAAACCAGGGATTCAAACCCAGGTCTATCTGATTCCAAAAGCGGCTTTCCCGCTGCAATACACTGTCATCCTAGCTCTAATACTGTCCAGTTCTGCAGGTATTGAGGACTAAGGATTTCTAATGCATATCAAGTAAAACATGTTTTTCTTTTTGGTAATGAAAAATTACCAAATAATTACCAAATAGTAGAAAAAATATTTTCTGTTCTTATTTCATAATTTTCTTCCATTTCAAAAGTAGAGGGTATTATCATGCAGTTAATTTGCTAAAGCAGATTTTCAAAATACCCTGATTCACTTCCATTGCTGACCACAGTTGCATAAACAGTGGAATAAATTTCCATAATCATTTCTGAAAAGCATATTTTAAGAATCCAGCATAGGAAGGAAGGTATGATTGGGCTATATGTAGTTCTATATATAAAGCATAATTGAGTAAACTCAATTATTTATAAATAAGAAATATGAATTATATTGATAAATGATTTATATTATGAAAACAAATTTACATTATAACTTACCTGGGCTTTTAGTCCCATTTTATGTAGCTTTCGTCCCTTGACAAATCCTTTCATTCCATTTTCCACCAGAAAAAGGCTAATGCCATGGGCAGGAGAGCGAGCGTCACGATTTGTGACTGCCACTACGATCACAACGTCACTTAGCCACCCATTAGTGATGAATACCTGAAAAGCCCCAAGTATACTGTGATGCTCCACAATAACTCAGGTCCATGTGTAAGTCATGATCAGGGGAAAGTATACTCAAGAAGACTAAACCGGACAAAACATGCTTCATACCTCTCTCTGTACTCTCTCTGAATATCTGCAGTGTTGATTATTCATACACGAGGTTATTAAAGAGGAGGGGGAAATTATCCAGTGCTTCAAAGAATGAACTCTATTCATTTTCTTCCCACTATCAGTATTGTAAATGCTAATAATAATTAACATTATTATGTTATTTTCCAATTAAAACAAAATTCTCTATAAAAATGATAAACCATATTTTAGAAAGAAGTTTCAGGTGAGAAAACGGAATCCCCTTTGAATGGCACGATACTATTAAAGTATTTGTACTTTCAGATTTATAAGTTTTTGAAAAGGCATAGTTTCGATTTCATGATGATGGCCTACCTCTTTCCAAATGGCCTAAATAAGGAAGATGCTGATTAAGAAGGGATAAAATAACAAAGAGATATTAGTTTATCAGATAATATTTATTCAGAAAACAAATATACACAGAGCAAATATGAATAATTATCTTTTCACTCTGTATCTTTCCTGGGTCCTCTCAGCCACTTTCCATGGCTTTAGTTGCTATCCATATGCTGATGACTCCAAATCTTTATCTAAGCCATATTTCTTGCCAGGTTCCAGACCTGTATACACACCTGCTTCTGGATAGTTCCACCTGATGACTCAAGGAATACATACCTTCTCACCCCTACTCCTATTTAATCTTGAGTATCAATCTATTTTCCCTGTGTCAGTGAATGGTGTCAGTAAATCACATTATTATCCTGCTTCATATTCAATTTGACATCTAGTTCTCTCTAACCCATTTCAACACTTTTTAAATCCATTCACTTCCTTTCACTTCTATTGCCATTACCTTATTTTGGGCCTCATCATTTCCTGGTTAAGTTCCTACAAGTGATCTCTGTGCAACTCTATTATCCATCATGATGTCAGAGGAATCTTTCAAAAATGCAATCTAATCATACCACTTTCACATCTGAAAATTTCTGAATACCTCCTCATAGCTTCAGGATAAATTCTAAATCTTAGCAGGGCATATAAAACTCAACACAAATTGGCACTAGCTTACATTCCTGCCTTATCTCTTACCCAATTTCCCCCTCACTTCTTTTCTGTAGGTTAGCTCTACTGCATTACTTGCTGTCCCCCATATTCAAAGGTCTTCCTCATCTATGGGTCTTTGGAAATCTTGTTTCCTCTACTTGGGGGGCTCTTTCCCAACTCTGCTACAATGAATCCTACTCATCCCGGACAAAGTTCAGACATCACCTCTTCCAAAAAGTCTTTCCAGGGAATTCCCTGGCGGTCCAGTGGTTAGGACTCCACGCTTTCACTGCCGAGGGCACAGGTTAATCCCTGGTCAGGGAACTAAGATCCTGCAAGCCACACAGCGCGGCTGAAAAAAACAAAAACAAAAAGCCTTTCCAAATTCCCCAAGCTGGGTTAAGTGCTCCCATAGCACCCTGAATTAACCATCATCTTAGCATTTTCCAAGCTATATTCAAATGATCTAATTTTGTCTCTGTCCCTTTGAAATAGTACAGGTATAAAATGGTGTTGCTTACTCTCATCACCTACCATCCAAGTCCTTTATAATAAGATGTATGCTCTAAAATCCAGAGCACTGATTCTTACAAATAATGGGAAGCGGGCCAATGATGTTAGTGTTATCTACATGACAGCAAATGAAGGCAGTGATGATGGTATGGTTGTAAGTGACACAATAATAAAAGACCCTCAACATCTCTCTGTACTAGGAGCTCCTTGAGGGCGGGGACTATTTCCTATTCATGTATCTATCCTCAGTGCTTAGTATAGTATTTGGCATATAGGAGGCCTTCAAGGATGTTTGTTGAATAAATGAGAAAAATATATACCTCAAAAATAATTCTAGGGAATTCCCTGGCGGTCCAGTGGTTAGGGCTCTGCACTTCCACTTCAGGGGCACAGGTTTGATCCATGATCAGGGAACTAAGATCCCACATGCCACACAGCGGGCCAAAAAAAAAAAAAAAAAATCATGGTAAAAATTTTTTCTACAGTGTTTTTCCATTACACCACTCCCTTCCTCAAAAACCACTCAGGTCTCCCAATTTCCTAAGTGTCTAAGATAATAATGACCATTTGTGTAGTTGCCACAGTTGAATTGCTGAAATACTGCTTTTTTGTTTGTTTTTAATCACAGAGCACCCAGGAATTAGTACCTTTATGTTACTAATATCTAATGTGAGTATTTCTACCATGACTGATCCTCTTTCCTAATAAAATTATAAGAGAATTCTCTTTTTAAGAAAGGGCTTTCGGGCTTCCCTGGTGGCGCAGTGGTTGAGAGTCCGCCTGCCGATGCAGGGGACGCGGGTTCG
>NC_041215.1:112862642-112865653 GCF_002837175.3 Physeter macrocephalus
AGTCCGCCTGCCGATGCAGGGGGCGCGGGTTCGGGCCCCGGTCCGGGAAGATCCCACATGCCGCGGAGCGGCTGGGCCCGTGAGCCATGGCCGCTGCGCCTGCGCGTCTGGAGCCTGTGCTCTGCAGCGGGAGGGACCACAACAGTGAGAGGCCCGCGTAGCGCAAAAAAAAAAAAAAGAAAGGGCTTTCTTGATTTCTTTCCTAATTATGACAGTCAAAACTTTGAATAGGGCTGAGATTAACCCTAGTGAGGTCATTATTTTTTTTATTTTTATTTTATTTTTTGGTATTGAATGCCTATGCCATATGCTCTTTGTAGATGTTGTGTAGATAGTACAGAAAGAAAAAGTGTTATAAAGAAAAAGGGAAAAAAAAATCTTCCATGAGTCCATCATATAAATATCATTGTGAACTTCCTTTCTGGTCTTTATTTCTCTTAATATAGCTGAAATTATTCTATATTTACATTTTATATGCATACTTCACTTAAATGTTAGCATAATCTTTTCACTTAATATAATTATTTTCCTATACCACTAAAAATTTTGTGTTGATGCTTTAATGGGTGCATATTAGATCATCTTATTGATGTAGTATATTTACTTACTCATTCTTTTACTTTTGCTTCCTCTAAAGTTTTTGTTTTTCCTAATAGAATTTTTGAAAATCAAAGGTACCTTCCTGGGTGGTTCCCACCGAAGAGTCTAATTGAGCAGACTGGGCCTGCTTAGAAAGCTGGAGTCATAGAAGAGCGTGGTTCCCATTTCACTTTTGACCAAATACCCCAGTCTTCTGTCAAAACAAGCCTTCTGTGTGCAAAGAGTTAATTGACTATATATCACAGTTAGTGCTTTATTATAATCCTTAGTATGAATAATGTAGATGAATATTTCATAAAGTATATTTGAAAAACAACAGTAACTCAAGATAGTCTATAAAAAGAGAATTTCCTAGGGCAAAAGACATACTATATCCAACTCTTAGAAGTTCATGATGCATATCAGCCTCTCAGAAAGTGAGAAGTAGAGCATGTTTTCCAAATTTATTTGCACCACAGACACTGTTTTTCTGTTTAATAACTATGAAACTAGATAATGGAATGGTCTTTAGAACTGGGCTACTCAAAACATATTCATCAGACTGATGAACAGTTTGTCAGTCCAAAAACTGTTATTAGTCCTTAGCAATGTAAGTACGGAAAGTGTTTAGAAAATTTCATAGCAATTTAAGTGTCACAACATTCAAGCTTGTGATTTTGCAAATGCAAAGGTATTAGTCTAAAACTAATAAGAAACTTTTTTTAAACGTTGAAGGATAAAAAACAAAAATTAGTTCTTCACCAGGCTTTGAAACATTTTTAGCAAGATTTCCTTAGTGTAGACAATGAATATCTTTTCTTCACTTAATATTCAGTCAACAACAAATAGTTACTGAGTGTATACTAAACACAGTTTTAGGTAAACGAAAACCTCTGCCATCAGTGATATTAGATTCTGAAGGATATAATTACTTCTGAGCCTGTCTGTAACCTTAATCAGAGGTGCTCTCCAAACTTATCAGTGGGTTGATGTGAGGCTCAGAAAGGTTGAAGGGCTCCCAAATGCCATCAGAAATATCTTTCCTAAAATCTTTTGAAACTCTTCTTGATATTTATTTATAAGTCTTTTCCTCCACTTCTTATCAACATCAAATTCATTAACTATTAACTATTGTTTTTCCCCTATTTGGACAATGTGAACCTCACCTTTTCCTTTTCTGGTTTGATAACGGCTGTTTGGAAGCTAAAACGTTTTCCATATTATTGAGGGGGCATGCAAAAGGAACATAGAAGAGGAATAGATCTTACGTAATAGAAATGTTGTACTATTCTTATTGTCTCCAAAACAAAGCAGTTCAATTCCTGTGCCAACTCAAGTAAACTCAATTCCTGTGTGAGTCCCTAGATCTGAGAGACTCAATGATGAGTAGTCTTTGAGGCATTGTTACCCACAGCATGACTCCGGGGAGGAGGGCTATGGAAGCCCATCTTTACACACCTTGCTTCCATTGAGAATCCAGTCACTTCCATCTTTTTTGGCATTTGTTCTCACTCCTTGCAAATCACTATAATTGAGAGGATGAAAAATTCATTAATTGGTAATAAATGAACTATGCAAATGTTGTTATGTAAGTATGTATCTATTGTGATAATTCAAACTGTTTACACCATTATAAAAATTGACATTTAACTAATATTAGGAACGTTCACACAAATGCACTGAAAAGTCATGTCTGATATATACTAAACTATTTATACAAATGAATATTTGATTGAGATTACAGAGAGTAACCAGATTTTATAGAGCATAACAAGGCCCAACTAGCATCCAAGACCCTCAGACTGGACTCAGAAGACATTTCAATGCCTACTATATACCTCAGATTATTTGCCCATGTACCTTTCCTGCCTCTGTTTACTTTGGTTCCTTTCCCTATCTCTACTGTTCAAAAGCTTAGGTATTTAAAAGACTATGTCGGAAATTCCCTGGTGGTCCAGTGGTTAGGACTTCATGCTTTCACTGCTGAGGGCCCAGGTTCAATCCCTAGTCAGGGAACTAAGATCCCACAAGCCAGGCAGCACTATGTCTCAAATGCCACGTCCTCTAACAAGCCTGATCTACAAGTAGAATAGGTTATTTTTCTAGTTATAAACTAAACAAATATTCATAATTTAAATATGAAAAATACAGGCAATATTCAAGACAAAGGAGAAAAATGAAAAAATTAAAAAAACAATTTTACCTTCTGTAATAAACATTTTAAAAATACAACCTTCCAGTATTTTTCTATGGAAACAGATACACACATATATGTATTTTTATAAAATTGGAACCATACATATGATCCTGATCTTTTAATAATATCTAAAGTTTTTCTATAAGAAAACTTTTATTAGTAGCATAGAATTTCATCATATGAATTATTGTTATGATATATATATATATATATATATATATATATTTTTTTTTTT
>NC_041215.1:112865883-112872849 GCF_002837175.3 Physeter macrocephalus
ACCCTTGTCCCCTGCATCGGCAGGCGGACTCTCAACCACTGCGCCACCAGGGAAGGCCTATGATATATATTTTTAAACACACAAGAACATTCTTTATTTCCACAAACAAGTATTCTGTCTGACTTTTTGGAAACATTGACAGCCTTCTTCATTTATCTTTTAAGAGAGATTTCTTTACAGTAGGAAATTCAGCAGGTAGGATTCAATAATAGATGGTTTCAGGGAGACAACTGGAAGTGGTGGTGCATCTAAAAGACTGGAGAACTCATACCCCATCTAAAGGGCTATGTCCCAGCCAATAGGAATAAGGAATCAGAAATAAGAAAAACATAGTATTGTCAGATGTTCCAAATTTTCAAGAAAAGCCAGGAATATGGATGTTTATGTGCATTTTTCTGGCTTTTAAAGTTGATTCAAGGTTTGTTTTTAAATTAAATAGATTAACCAAATTAAACACGTTCCAGGGCTTCCATAGGTCCCATGAACTGCCCCATTTGTGATTACTGCCTCATGCCTTTCTAGACCTCATGCCATGGTGATACAACCACTTAGAACTCAAGGGGGTAGATATCTGATATCCTTCTCTTATACACTGTAAAGTAATAAAGTATGGTTTCTAAAACTAGAAATTAAGGGGGACATTGACAAACTCAGTCATGACCAAAGATCAGGGAAGGGACCTGAAACCAAATGCACTGGATTCGTCATGAATCTTTTAAAGCAATCTGCTATTGTTGAAGACTTAGGTAGTTTCCACTTCCAATTTTCAAAGATATCCTACAATGAACAGCATCATATATTAAACAGTCCACATCAGTTATTTTGTGAAAATTTTCTGATTCTCCTTTTTGTACATGGACTTTGTATTATATATCCCATGGCACTTTATCACTCTCTGTATCATGCTAAATAATGACCCTTAGAGATAGCAGGTCCTAACCTCTGGAACCTGTTAAGTGTTACCTTATATGGAAAAAGGGTCTTGCAGATGTGATTAATTTAGGACTTTGAGATGGGAAGATAATTCTGGATTATCTAGATGGGTCCTAAATGCAATCACAAGTGTCCTTGTGAGACAGAGGCAGAGGGAGATGACACAGACTAAAGAGGGACATTACAACATGGCCACAGAGGCAGAGATTGGAGTCATGAGGCCACAAAGCAAGGAGTGTCAGCAGCCCCCAGGTGATGGAAGAATCAAGGAATGGATTCTCCCCTAGAACCTCTGGAGGGACTGTGGCCTTGCTGATACCTTGATCTGGGGCTGCTGATACCTTGATTTGGGACCACTGATACCAAGTTTGGACTTCTGGCCTTCAGAACTGTGAGAGAATAAAGTTCTATTGTTTTAAGCCACCCAGTTTGTGTAATTTGTTACAGAAGCACAGAGAATTTTCAAGAAAACACAAATCAAGCAAGCCTTTGTGGGTATGTGTTTAAGTTGGGGATAAATCAAGATCTCTCACTGATACTTTTGCCTCTAGGTGAGAGCTGACATACAGTGGGTGGGAACTAAAACATACTGATCGTGAGCTAATAAGATGCAATCAGAATATTGGGCATTAGGCCAGTTATCTTAGAGAGTGATCTTAAAAGCAAAGGAAGAAGATTAAATTCCTACTTCTTTTAGGTCACAATTTTAGGCAAAAAAGTAAACGCAACTTTTTTTTTTGGCCTCACCGTGCAGCTTGTGGGATCTTAGTTCCCTGACCAGGGATTGAACCCAGGCCGCTGGCAGTGAGAGCTCCAAGTCCTAACCACTGGGAATTCCCAACGAAACCTTTTTATCTTGGCAAAATTAAATTCCTATATTGGCCTTTAATTCTAGATTTATATTTGGGAAAGATAAGTCCAATTTAAGCAAATTGCCAAGTAACACTATGGCATACTAAGACATTTAAAAATAAGCAGCACTGGGACTTCCCTGGCAGTCCAGTGGTTAAGACTCTGCACTTCCGCTGCAGGGGGTGCAGGTTTGATTCCTGGTTGGGGAACTGAGATCCTGCATGCCGCACCGCAGCCATATAAATAAATAAATAAACAGCACTGACAAAACATTTAAAATATCAGGGCCTGATCTTGCAGAAACAAGTCTTAAATTTTCAATTACTGCTTCTGCCACATCTTTAAGTTCTTCCTCTGCACTGCCTGTTTCCCATTGGCCTGTTAATCACTGCTCTCTTCAACATAAGCCATTTCCCTGACCATGCTGGCTTGTCAAATTACTGTCCCCTCTCTTTACTTTCTTTTGCCATATAACACACAACTCTGAAAAAAATCAGTCTGTCTTTTCTGCCTCTGTTTTCTCAATACCCATCTCACTTCCTTCGAAAGTAACTTCTGCCTCTCCACTCTCCTGAAATCACAATCAAAAGACCACTGGCTGCCATGACTCTTTCTCAATTCTCAACATCTCTGTGGCCTTGACATTACTAACTTCTCACTCCTCTCCTACTTCCTTTTCAAACTCACTTCCCCTCGAGCTCATGAAATAGAAGTTGTCTAGATTTCCTTCAAACTCAATCCTTCTGTCTCTGTCGCTACATCTTCTGTACAGTTCCAAATGGAATGCAATGCCTAAGGTTTCCTTCTTGGTCTCCTTTTCATCCTTTCACTTTACCTCTTGAGGATCAGGTCCCACCACATGGCTGTTCGTGCAAATTTCTCAATTGTCAGATCTCAGTTTAAATATAATCACTTTTAATAGGCCTTCCTTAGCAGTCATATCTAAATATGAGTTTTTCCCTTCCCCACCAAACACAAATGCACCATGAGTCTCTAACACAGCACCTTGTTTCCTTCACAGTACTTATCATGATTTAAATATATTTGTTTACGTGTTTCTTGTCTTTCTCCTCAATAAGCCCAGAGACCACATCTGGTTTGATTACCACTGTATACCTGGCACATGGAAGGCACTTATTAAGTAACCATCAAATGACTAAATGATTTATTCATTTCCATTGCTTCAATTCTTTCTTATATATGAATGGTTTTAAAGCCTATTGCCACCCCCAGCCTGTATCCAGACTTCCAAATCCATATTTTTAATAGCCTGCTGGACATTTCCAAGTGAAATGTCACACCACATCTAAAATTCAACATGCCCCAAATTCAACATTCAATATGCCCCATATTCTAACATTTTATTTACATCACACTATGTTGATATCTCAAATACAACATAAAATACAATCTGCTGTGTTGTTATTTGTATATGATAAGGCCTTATTTTCCTACTGGAATTTGAAGTTACCTAAGGTTGGAAATGACAATGTGTTCATCTTTGTATCTGTCTTAGCATATCACTCAGAGTGTTGTATAAAGCAGGTACTGAGAAAACATTTGCTGTTAAGGCATTGCTTCCAGCATTTCAAAAGCAACCAAATGTTGATTTACCTTCCAGCCCCAGGCTCTGTCATTGCTATGGCACCAATACATTTCCCTGCAGTCATCTGGGGGATCAAGTGCTTAATCTGTTCTTCTGAGCCATAGTTTGCAATATAGGGCATGACGATATCCGAATGAAGACTAAAACCTGGGCCTGTGCAATTCGAATACGCTCTTAGAAAGAAAAAAGAGAAGATAGTTTAAGGCACAACATAGTTATTTTGTTCTCTTTTTAGTTCTTTGATTTCTCAATTAGAAAACAACAAAGTACTAAAGGTCCTATCACATTATGTGGTAATAGATTGTCTCCCCGCAAACCTATGAAGTTTCTGAAGGTTTTCTCTCTTTCTTTTTTTTTTACTAACCTTTTAATTTCTGGCTCTAACATAGTAACAGTGCTCTAGCAGAGCTCAATGATCACTTATGTAAGAAATAAAAGATAAAATGTTTCTAAAAATTTACCACCTATAACTGTATTACCCTAACACAGTAACTATTTTCATTTTAGCAAATGACCTTTGCCATAAGGATATACGTATTCTAATATAACTGCAGTCATGGTATAAATTTTGTACTTACAAAATTTATCACAATAAGTAGCTGCAAAATATTACAAACTGCTTATGTACTACAATATACTTTTTCATTGTCCTACTGCTGGACATTTAGATTGCTGCCAAACTTGGGGGATTATGATCTAACATGGCAATGATGTTTGTACACAGATATTATTTTTTTTATTGGGTTGGCAAAAGGTTCCTTTGGTTTTTAAGTAAAAATAAAAGATAAATTTTTCATTTTCACCATGAACTCTATTGAACACGTATTCACCCTTTTTTTCCATTACCTTCTGTCATTTTTCAGGCAACTTCATAATTCCATCTTCCCAAAACTTTTTATCTTTTTGAGCAAAGAACTGTTCCAGGTGATTTTACAGTCTTCCAAGGAATTGAAATTTTTTTTCCATTAAGAGAATTTTGTAAAGACCTAAATAAATGGAAATCGAAGGTGCAATGTCTGGTGAATACAGTGGAGGAATCAGAACTTCCCAGCCAATCAGTAAAAGTTTCTGCCTGGTCATCAAAGAAACACGCGGTCTTGTGTTATCCTGATGGAAGATTATGCATTTTCTGTTGACTAATTCCGGACACTTTTTGTCAAGTGCTGCTTTCAGTTGGTCTAATTGGGAGCAGTACTTGTAGGAATTAATCGTTCCGTTTTCCGGGAGGAGCTCATAATAGATGACTCCCTTCCAATCCAACCATACACAACATCACCTTCCTTGGATGAAGACTGGCCTTTGGTGTGGTTCGTGGTGGTTCATTTCACTTGCCCCATGATCAATTCCGTTCCACATTAATGTACAATGTCCACTTTTCAACGCCCGTCACGATTTGTTTTGGAAACGGAATGTTTTCATTACGTTTCAGTAGAGAATCACATGCAGAAATATGGTCAAGAAGGATTTTTTCGCTTAACTTATGTGGAACCCAAACGTCAAAGTGATTAACATAAGCAAGCTGGTGCAAATGATTTTTTTTTTCTAGGAATTTTCTTTACATTTCCACTTGACTTTTATGTATTTTTTTTTCTTATTAGTCATCCATTTTATACACATTAGTGTATACATATCAATCCCAATCGCCCAATTCATCCCACCACCCCAGTAGTGGGATTGCTGGGTCATATGGTAATTCTATTTTTAGTTCTTTAAGGAACCTCCATACTGTTCTCCATAGTGGCTGTATCAATTTACATTCCCACCAACAGTGCAAGAGGGTACCCTTTTCTCCAAACCCTCTCCAGCATTTGTTGTTTGTAGATTTTCGGATGATGCCCATTCTAACTGGTGTGAGGTGATACCTCATTGTAGTTTTGACTTGCATTGTTCTAATAATTAGTGATGTTGAGCAGCTTTTCATGTGCGCCTTGGCCATCTGTATGTCTTCTTTGGTGAAATGTCTATTTAGGTCTTCTACCCATTTTTGGATTGGGTTATTTGTTTTTTTAATATTGAGCTGCATGAGCTGTTTATATATTTTAGAGATTAATCCTTTGTCCGATGATTCATTCGCAAATATTTTCTCCCATTCTGAGTGTTGTCTTTTCATCTTGTTTATGGTTTCCTTCGCTATGCAAAAGATTTTAAGTTTCATTAGGTCCCATTTGTTTATTTTTGTTTTTATTTCCATTACTCTAGGAGGTGGATCAAAAAGGATCTTGCTATGATTTATGTTAAAGAGTGTTCTTCCTATGTTTTCCTCTAAGAGTTTTATAGTGCCTGGTCCATGTAGGTCTCTAATCCATTTTGAGTATATTTTTGTGTATGGTGTTCTAATTTCATTCTTATACATGTAGCTGTCCAGTTTTCCCAGCACCACTTATTGAAGAGACTGTCTTTTCTCCATTTTATATCCTTGCCTCCTTTGTCATAGATTAGTTGACAATAGGTGTGGGGGTTTATCTCTGGGCTTTCTATCCTGTTTTCCATTGATCTATGTTTTTTTCTTGCCGGCTTTGTCATAGATTAGTTGACAATAGGTGTGGGGGTTTATCTCTGGGCTTTCTATCTTGTTCCATTGATCTATGTTTCTGTATTTGTGGCAGTATCATATTGTCTTAATTACTGTAGCTTTCTAGTATAGCCTGAAGTCAGGGAGTCTGATTCCTCCAGCTCCGTTTTTTTCCCTCAAGATTGCTGTGGCTATTCGGGGTCTTTTGTGTCTCCATACAAATTTTAAGATTTTTTGTTCTAGTTCTGTAAAAAATGCCATTGGTAATTTGATAGGGATTGCATTGAATCTGTAGATTGCTTTGGGTAGTATAGTCATTTTCACAATATTGATTCTTCCAATCCAAGAACATGGTATATCTCTCCATCTGTTGGTATCATCTTTAATTTCATTCATCAGTGTCTTACAGTTTTCTGCATACAAGTCTTTTGTCTGCCTAGTTAGGTTTATTCCTAAGTATTTTATTCTTCTTGTTGCAATGGTTTATGGGAGTGTTTGCTTAATTTGTCTTTCAGATGTTTCATCATTAGTGTATAGGAATGCAAGAGATTTCTGTGCATTAATTTTGTATCCTGCTACTTTACCAAATTCATTGATTAGCTCTAGTAGTTTTCTGATGGCCTCTTTCGGATTCGCTATGTATAGTATCATGACACCTGCAAACAGTGACAGCTTTACTTGTTCTCTTCTGATTTGGATTCCTTTTATTTTTTTTCTTCTCTGATTGCCGTGGCTAGGACTTCCAAAACTATGTTGAATAATAGTGGTGAGAGTGGACATCCTTGTCTTGTTCCTGATCTTAGAGCAAATGCCTTCAGTTTTTCACCACTGAGAATGATGTTGGCTGTGGGTTTGTCCTATATGGCCTTTATTATGTCGAGGCAGGTTCCCTCTATGCCCACTTTCTGGAGAGTTTTTATCATAAATTGGTGTTGAACTTTGTCAAAAGCTTTTTCTGCATCTATTGAGATGATCTTATGGTTTTTCTTCTTCAAATTGTTAATATGGTGTATGACATTGATTGATTTGCATATATTGAAGAATCCTTGCATCCCTGGGATAA
>NC_041215.1:112873376-112874287 GCF_002837175.3 Physeter macrocephalus
TTCATTTATTTCTGCTCTGATCTTTATGATTTCTTTCCTTCTGCCAAATTTGGGTTTTGTTTGTTCTTCTCTAGTTCCTTTAGGTGGAAGGTTAGATTGTTTATTTGAGATTTTTCTTGTTTCTTGAGGTAGGCTTGTATAGCTACAAGCTTCCCTCTTAGAACTGCTTTTGCTGCATCCCATAGGTTTTGGGTCATCGTGTTTTCATTGTCATTTGTCTCTAGGTATTTTTTGATTTCCTCTTTGATTTCTTCAGTGATCTCTTGGCTATTTAGTAATGTATTGTTTAGCCTCCATGTGTTTGTGTTTTTTAGGTTTTTTTCCCTGTAATTCATTTCTAATCTCATAGCGTTGTGGTCAGAAAAGATGCTTGATATGATTTCAATTTTCTTAAATATACTGAGGCTTGATTTGTGAACCAAGAGGTGATCCATCCTGGAGAATGTTCTGTGAGCACTTGAGAAGAAAGTGTAATCCTGCTGTTTTTGGATGGAATATCCTATAAATATCAATTAAATCTATCTCATTTATTGTGTCATTTAAAGCTTCTGTTTCCTTATTTATTTTCTGTTTGGATGGTCTGTCTATTGGTGTAAGTGAGGTGTTAAAGTCCCCCACTATTATTGTGTTACTGTCGATTTTCTCTTTTAGAGGTCTTAGAAGTTGCCTTATGTATTGAGGTGCTCCTATGTTGGGTGCATAAATATTTACAATTGTTATATCTTCTTCTTGGATTGATCCCTTGATCATTATGTAGTGTCCTTCTTTGTCCCTTGTAATAGTCTTTATTTTAAAGTCTATTTTATCTGATATGAGTATTGCTACTCCAGCTTTCTTTTGATTTCCATTTGCATGGAATGTCTTTTTCCATCCCCTCTCTTTCAGTCTGTATGTGTCCCTAGGTCTGAAGT
>NC_041215.1:112875641-112893649 GCF_002837175.3 Physeter macrocephalus
GGTTTAATGTTGTCCCAGAGGTCTCTTAGGCTCTCTTCATTTCTTTTCATTCTTTTTTCTTTATTCTGTTCCACAGCAGTGAATTCCACTATTTTTTCTTCCAGGGCACTTTTCCATTCTTCTGCCTCAGTTATTCTGCTATTGATTCCTTCTAGTGTATTTTTCATTTCAGTTATTGCATTGTTCATCTCTGTTTGTTTGTTCTTTAATTCTTCTAGATCTTTGTTAAGCATTTCTTGCATCTTCTCGATCTTTGGTTTTCCGAGGTCCTGGATCATCTTTACTATCATTATTCTGAATTCTTTTTCTGGAAGCTTGCCTATTTCCACTTCATTTAGTTGTTTTTCTGGGGTTTCATCTTGTTCCTTCATCTGGTACATAGCCCTCTGCCTTTTCATCTTGTCTATCTTTCTGTGAATGTGGTTTTTGATCCACAGGCTGCAGGATTGTAGTTCTTCTTGCTTCTGCTGTCTGCCCTCTGGTGGATGAGGCTATCTGGTGCAAATGACTTTCAACCCTTGATGTGGATGTTTCGAGTAAGTCGGCTATCTCCCAGGTGGTATAACATTGATTGTTCTCAACTAATGTCTCAATTTGATCACTATCAACTTCAACTGGTCTATCCGACAGCAGAGCATCGTCCAGCAAAAAATCTCCAGTATGAAACTTTGCAAACTACTTTTGACACATTCGATCAGTCACAACACCTTCTCCATACACTGCAGAAATCTTTTTTCTTGCGCTTCAGTTGCATTTCTACCTTTCATGAAATAATAAAGCATAATACGCCAAAAATGTTGCTTCTTTTCTTCCACCTTCAATATTAAAATGGCTACACAAAAATTCACCAATTGTAATAAGTCTTTTTTTAAATGCATGCTAATATGACAGCTGTCACAATATAATCTAACAAAATTGTTTTCAATGAAGTTGAAGGCAACTAAGTGCTACTAGAGCCATCTTATGGAAAAAACCAAACAAACTTTTTGGCCAATCCAATATTTAAGAGCAGAAATACTTTCATTTTTTATGTATCCATGCTTTTAATGTCCAAGGCATTTATTGTTCCAATATATAATGTCACCAAGAGTATATGAATTTGTCACTTTCACTGCAACCTTGTCAACACTGGTTATTATGATTTTTCATTTTCACTAACTTTTGTACTCAAATGATACCTCCAGATTAATTTAATTTGCATCTGATTAGTAGTAAGGATAAACTTTTTTCATCTAAAACACCTATTTTCATTTCTTTTTTGATGAATTGCTGGTTCAAATCTTTTGCCCATTTATCAACTGAAATCTTCATTTGTTCTTATGTATGAAACAGACACATGGGTCAATTAGAAATGAAGCACCTATTTTAACAACTTAAAAGAGGATTTTCAATCTTATAAGAAGATTAGAAAACATTTTAAAATCATCACTCAGAAAAGTGAACTGACGAAACAAGACTCAACTTCAAATGTTTCCATACTTACTGCTCCTCCCAAACAACAGCTGACGAGTACAAGTCCCCCCCAATGCCACCATGACGCTCTGCAATATTGACACCAAGCAGTCCTTGTTTTCCAGCTTTTTCCCAAAGTTCCCTACTCACTTCTCCAGCTTTCTCCCATCTGCAAATAACAAGCATTTTAAAATCAGAAAAATGTTTTCCATATTATTTAAATGGCCACATTTTGAATTTATGAATGATTTTGTTCAGGTATGGTCCCTTAATTTAAGGTAATTAAAAAGGGGGTGCTCTCACACCCTGTGACAATAGCAGGGTCCAATAAGAAAAAGAAAGATTCCTCTTTCCCAGCAAAGACTCAGTCATTGAAAAGCCCTGGACACTTTGTTTACTCTAGCCCTCCCAACTTCCTTTTCCTATGAAAATGCTCTCCTTCCCTTGCTGAGCAGCGACTTGCACATAGATCACCATGGTTGTGGACCATAAACCCATTTTTTGCGGGAGAAAAAACTGGCAGTAGATTAGGTCAACATACTTTTTAATTGTATATTTTAAAACTCATTTAAGAAGCTTTGAACTAGTTTAAGAATCCCATAATCTTACAGTATTATACTGAAGAGTGGTAAAATGTTAATAAAGCTCTGAACACAGTACTTTTTCTAGAGAACAATGAAGAGCATTCTAGGAAATGGTCCTTCTTGGACTTCTAACGTGCATTACTTTCAAAGAAAATGTGCGACTTACTCTGCGTGATGAGGAATCACTTCTTCTTGAAAAAACTTCCTTACACTTTCCCGGAAAATGTCATGTTCTGAAGAGAAGATTCTTCTAATTCCTATATCTGTTAATTTTTTAGCAGAAGGAGTTTCTAGACGTTCCTCCCCTCCAGAATGAGAACATCTTAAAAATATATATACATTAAGAAAATTAAGTGAATTGTTACTCTTCACATCCAAATTAAAGTCACTGAACAACATGAAAGGAAGAGTCTGAAATTTGACAAACTGGTTCAAATTTGAGCAGCAGCACTTTAGGATCTATCACGATTGAATGAGACTAAGAAGTAGTTTACCCTTATTCAACTCAGTCTTCACTTCCAAATCCCTAAAGAGGATGTCATGCCTAGAATTAATCACATGTTTGAGCTGAAGTAGAATAGTAATGTATGGTGATGCCGATTAAATAATTTAAAATTCAAATAGTACAACAGAATAATACTGATAAGTTTTCATGTAATGTACAATTTTTAAAATAATGTAACCCCCCCCATTAATAGTTTATCCAGAATCATACAATTTCAAATGGCAGGTGTATAGGATGCAAACTGTGTTGACTTTTATTGCCACATTACAATCTGGGTGTAAAGCAAAATCAAAGTGCCCACCAGTCTCTGTAGGGATTAGTCCAGAATTATTCAAAATCTTTGGAAACTGACCTTTCCTCTCCCCGCACCCCCCCACCCCCCACATTAAGCTTAAAAAGAGACTGCTCTATAGTTCCTTTTGTTCAATGGTCTTCAGATCGCCCCCTGCCCCGGCCGGGGGTACGCCTGAAAAGAGTTTGAAACTCTGTGTACCACTTTGTACATTTTTAAGCTCACATCTAAAAAAACTTTTTATCATATATATAAATATAGCCAAAAGATGTTTTTCTGTTTTGCATCATATTGTTTTGGGTTTCTCTCTTCCTTAGTTGGACCCTGACCTGATCTGATCCTATCCTGTCCTTTCCTTCCCTTTTCTTTCTCTTCCTCTTCTTCTTCTTAGTCCAGAAAAGACCCAGTCTTGTTTATTGGCAATTAGGCTATTTCAACCTTTTTTCCCCTGAAATGGATTATTTTTTTCCAGTTTATATACCTTTCCTTAATGCAATGGACTGAATTGTGCCCGCCCCCTCCTCCAACCCAATTCATGTTGAAGCTCAAACTCCCAATGTAATGGTATTTGGAGATATGGCTTTGAGGTAATTACAGTTAAATGAGGTCATAAGTGTGGAGTCCTAAACCAAGAGGCACGGCTTACATTATAAGAAGGGGAAGAGAGAGATATAGCTCTGTGTGCACACAACAAGGAAAGGCCTAGTGAGGACATAGGGAGAAGGGGGCCATTTACAAGCCAGGAAGAGAGCTCTCACCAGCAAATGAACTGGCCAGCACCTTGATCTTGGACTATCCAGCCACTAGAATTATGAGGAATAGATTTCTGTTATTAAACCATCCAGTCTATAGTATTTGGGTATGGAAGCCTGAGCTGATTAATACACTTAATATGTATTTTGTGTCATTTTGCTTTAGGCTTATCTTTTATATACAACTTTTAGTTGAGTTTTATTTGTTAATACAATCTGAAATGTCTTTTAAGTGGTAACCTTTAGCTGAGAACTTTTAATATTACATTTTTTATACCTGGTCTGCCTTTTATCTTCACATTTTTCTGGTTTGCTACTCTGTCAGCCAAATCATCATTTTTAATAGCTTATTTATTCATTTAGCCAACAAATACTTTCTGAGTGCCTAATATATACTAGGAACCATTCGGGTAACTTGGGATACAACAGTGAGCAAGGGCCTTGCACATCACAGTAATGTTGCAGTAAAAGAGACTAAAATCTACTTCATCCTATATTGAAATGACTCGTTCCAATTTTTTCAAAATGCACACATTGGTCCATACTTGGGATTTTTCCTCAAGGAAAAAAATGTGCTGAGACTAGGGAACTGGAGCTCTAAGACACTGAATCATTCGTCAACATAATTAGTAAATAATAGAGTGGAACTTATATCCAAGTCTGCCTGGATCTTAAAATTTTATATCCCATGTAACATTAAAGAAATCTTTGGAACATTTCTAAGTAAAACACACCAAGACACAGGAAAGTGAAAGAAGTGCCAGAAAGAAGAGAGATTTTCAGATCAGTCAAAAGTGTTCAAGAGAGAACATGTAGAGGGAAGAAAATCAAAACACTTGGCAGTAAGTTTGTTGGAATATCCATTTTTTGCCAAGACTAAGGAACCCGTACAAAATAAATCGGCCCTTTTTCTCCCCATAAAAACCAGGAAATCTGTACTGAATAAATTGTCCATTGTTTTCCTAAAGCATTAAACTGCTACTCATCTAAGAGGCTAGGCTCTAATTATTATTATTATCATTATTTTTAAAGCCTCATTTACATTATAAAAGGGAGACAGTCTCTGCCAGCACCTTCAGGTAGGGAGCTGGTTATAAATACACAATTTCGGGCCTCATCCCAGGCCAAATGAATCAGTCTGTACATTTGACCCTTGAAACACACAGGGGTTAGGTACGCCCAACCTCCATGAAGTTGAAAATCCATGTATACCCCACCATCAGCCCTCCATATTTGTGCTTCCTCCAGAGCACGGTTCTGCATCCTCAGATTCAACCAACCATGGATTGTATAGTACTGTAGTATTTACGATGGAAAAAAATTCCCATGTAAGTGGACCCTCGTGATTCAAATACATGCTGTTCAAGGGTCGACTGTATTTTAATAACATTCCTAAGTGATTCATATGCACATTACAGTTTAAGAAGCCTGTTATAATAAAACTAGAGTCTCTGACCTATTCAGAGGGTCCCTCAGGTCCTCCTTTTCCCAATATTCTTCCTATACTTCAACCAAAATAACTTATCACAATTGACAATGCAGAAGCAGGTATGAAAATCAGACTGTCTTCTATTAAGCCAGACATTAAGGGATCTACAAAAATGTAAAACAATGTCACTCATCTCACTTTTTTTGGGGAAAGTTATTTTTCATAAAGATGTATTTATGTTAACATGTAATGAGTTACTTTTACGTAAACTAAATATTTGTAAAATTTCCCAGTTTTGTAGATATCTTTTGACATCAATGTCCATAAATAAAACTCACATAAACAAAAGATCTTGGAGGTCGTCTAATTTTAACAGCACAAAGGAGTCCTGATACCAAAAAATTTGAGCATCACTGTCTTATGGAGTTCAGGGAAGAGCTTAGAAAAGTATGTGTATCCGAATGTAAAGTCACTCCTCGGTGAAGCCTTCCCAGCCCTCCTCACGAGCAGCAGTTTTGTTTCCCGCTCCCATAGCATCTTAGAGTTACCTACCATAAGGCCGCCATGAGCTAATTTATCCATCCTGTCACTCTCATTAAATAGGGGATCCTCGGTGCTTCCAGCTTGTTTATCCAATGACTGTATTTGAGGTGTCAGACAGTACAGGAAGCTTTTGATCTTATAAACACTACCTTAATAGTCACTGAGCCACTTAGAAACTCTCTCCATTAGTTCCTCTGCATTTACTTAATTAAAGGATTTGTTAAATATCAAGTTAATTTCATTGTCTAATGGGCCATCGCCAGGTCTTTCCTGTCCCAGGATGTCTTCTCCATGGCACTTCTCTAGGTCAGCGTCGCTGCAAGTGCTTTTCTCAAGATCTGGGAGGCGGTGGGAGTCCAGCTCCCAAGATCACTATGGGGCGGTGCCTTTTTGCCACAGATCTAACTGGGCCAAAGGTCGTAGCTCGAACTCGTGCAACTGTGGCCAAGGGGTGACTCCCCGCCCTCGCTTCGCAGGAACTCTTCGAAATGCAGACTCACGGTGCCGACCGCAGGCCTCGGAACCAGACGGGTTGGATTGGGGCCAGAGAGGGAGAATTTAGGGACGCCCCCCCACCCTTCGGCTGTCCCCGCGTTGAAGCTGCTAGGCCGGTGCCCCTGCGCTCGCCCCACTGGGTCCGATCCAGGTTCTGAGAGCCAAGGGGCGAGGCCCAGCCCCTTCTCCCACCCTCTCTCGCCCCAACAGCTCAGCCCAAGCCCCGGGGGCCGATGCAGCCGGCCCCTCGGGCGCGCGCCGGCTGGTTCCCAGCCCCCAGGAGCGGTGTGCGTGTCGCGGCCCGGCCCTGCAGCCTCCCGGCCGGCGCAGCTGGAGCGGGGCGGGTACTCACCTCGAGGCCGGCGGCACGCTCGGCGCACAGCGGCCGCCCCACAAGCGTAGGGCCCCGCGGAGGAGGCGTGTGGCCATGGTTGGGACAACGAGGGGCGGCAGGGGCGACGGACTCGTCTTCTCGGTGACTCCGAGCGCGCAAGGCGAGGCGCCGGGCCAGCGGACTGTCCCCAGGACCTTCCTCCGTGCAGTCCCGCCGGAAAAACGTCGCGCAGCCGCCCTGGTAAATGCGCCCTGGGCGCCCTTCCGGAGCCCGGAGCCGCGATCCCCTGTGGCCCGGCGGGTGGTGTGTCGCCGAGCGTTGGGACACGCCCCTCTCTAGAATCTTACCAATGGAAAGATTCTAAACTCAAAACGGTTCAACTTTTCCCTGCGGCGTTTTTGTATATCTAAGCTGTTTTTTTTTTTTTTTTTTTTTTTTTTTTTGGTGAGGAAGATAGAGTTTATTAAAGAGAAGGGTCGCTGCAAGAACACCTGGCCGACTTACTGGTAGCAAGGGAAAGCCGACCCTGAGCGTGGGTTGCTTGTCTGGTTTGTTTGTTTGTTTGTTTTAACATCTTTATTGGAGTATAACTGCTTTACAATGGTGTGTTAGTTTCTGCTGTATAACAGAGTGAATCAGCTATACATATACATATATCCCCATATCCCCTCCCTCTTGCGTCTCCGTCCCTCCCACCCTCCCTATCCCACCTCCCTAGGTGGTCACAAAGCAGCGAGCTGATCCGAGCGAGCGATCCCACTACTGGGCATATACCCTGCTTGTCTGTTTTTATAGCCAGAGAACAAGGGACTTCTGTCACCCGCTGATTGGGTAGGATCTGCATGTTTCCACTGGGATGCATACCTTTCTGTATATGGTATGGAAAAGTAGCAAGGCATGCTGCTTGGGACAGCTCAGAGATGTTGCAATGGTTGCTGCATGACAGAGTGATAAGAGTCTGGTAACTCTGCTCTTTTCAGAATTCTGAACCGCTTTGAGGAACGAGTTTAAGCTATGGAGCCTCAAAAATGGAGCCAAACACAAACGCACAAACTTACATGAAGTTTCTTTTCTTTTTTTGGGGGGGGGTTCTTTATTTTTTTAAAATTGAAGTATAGTTGATTTACAATATTATAAGCTTCAGGTGAAAAACATACCAATTCAAAAGTTGTATAGCTTGTACTCCATTAAAAAGAAATTGTATTGGAGTATAGTTGATTTACAATGTTGTGTTAGTTTCTGCTGTATAGCAAAGTGAATCAGTTATATATATATGTCCACTCTTTTTTTAGATTCATTTCCCATATAGGTAATTACAGAGTATTGAGTAGAGTTCCCTGTGCTATACAGCAGGTTCTCTTTAGTTATCTATTTTATATATAGTAGTGTGTATATGTCAATCCCAATCTCCCAATTTATCCTTCCTCTCCCCTTTCCCCCGGTAAGTTTGTTTTCTACATCTGTGACTCTATTTCTGTTTCGTAAATAAGTTCATTTGTACCATTTTTTTAGATTCCACATATATGTGATGATATTTGTCTTTGACTTCACTTAGTATGATAATCTCTAGGTCCATCCATATTGCTGCAAATAGCATTATTTCATTCTTTTTTATGGCTGAGTAATATTCCATTGTATATATGTACTGCATCATCTTTATCCATTCTTCTGTTGATGGACATTTAGGTTGCTTCCATGTCTTGGCTATTGTAAACAGTGCTGCAATGAACATTGAGGTGCACGAATCTCTTCTAATTATGATTTTCTCCGGGTATATGCCTAGGAGTGGGATTGCTGGATCATATGGCAGTTCTACTTTTAGTTTTTAAAGGAACCTCCATACTGTTCCATGAAGTTTATTTTCTAACACTGGAGATTGATTTACTTCATATATGCAAATACTATTTTCAAAGAAGTGTGGCGTTATCATTTTTTTCTTGCAAAAATTAGTAGCCATTTCCTGGAAAAAATTAAAATATATTCAGTATGCAAATAAAAAACTTAAGTTCTCCAATAGTATTTTATTTGAATTCATGTCTTGCCATTTCCTTTTACCTCATCATCAAATACTGTTTAATAATCTACATTTCAATTTAATGAAGTCTGAGCTTTTGAAATTTATGGATTTGGTTTTTTGGTAATAGGAAATCTGTGAAAGTTTTTGAACTATAAAGAGTTTGCAGAGTGGATTTCTAAGGAGGTAAAGCAAAACATTAAGGCCATTCTAATAGTCGAGGCCAGTTATCAAGGGACTGAAATGGTACAAGTGAAAGAGACATCTGTGTTAGAAATCAAGAACTAACTGAATGCAGCATAAAGAAGTTTAAAAAAAGAAAGTTTTAATTCCATACAGAAGCATGTGAATATTATTAGTTGGCAGGGGAAGCACAGGACTCCATGTAGACTTGCTAGAATTCTGGACTTGCCAGCCTTCTTAAGCCACCTCAACCATTAGCAGTCTGTGCCAGGGTATTTACTTGCTTCATGGGACCAAACTTGTTTTTTCAAGATGGTAATTAGCTGATCAAGTAACCTGCTAGTATGGAGCCATGAGACCCTTTTCTGCATGGTCTTGCTGAGCCTCTGAAAAGTGAGGATAATAGTACAACACTACTTCAGTGTGCCTCAGTGTGGTCTGAGTATCACTACAGCAGCACCACTTGTTGAATCAGAATATCTGATGATGAGGTCCAGGGTTCTGTATTCTTAACATGTCTCACCAGTGATTTTTTTTTAATTAGGCTTAATTAATTCACTTTACTTTTCTCATATAAAAATACTCTGTGGTGGCCACAGCTGGAGCCTGGGTCCTCTGGGTCCTCTGCACTTTGCTAGAACATCAGTGAATTCCTGATAGGGAGACTTGGTGAATAGGATCTCTTTCTAGAGGTGGTGAGGTGAGATAACTGTAGATCTTGGAGATGGCATCAAAGCTGGCCTTGGTGAAGTTGCCTAGGATTTCAGTGCAGCCTCTGGCCTATGTGGCAGTAGTCCACAGCAGTCATCCTCAGCAGCTTCTGGGGCCCAGGGCTTGAGATGATGCCAGTGCCTCTGCAGGCAGGAATGGTGAAACCGACCGAGCAGGACAATAAACCTTTCTCTGCTCCAAACTCCGATGTTTTAGGTTTGTTTGGCTTCACTGTGCGTGGGGCACACAAACTTACATTCCGTAACAACCATATGAGATGCCTTATAGCAACACACCCCATTTTGGTTGGAATGCTCCTGGTTCGAGAACTGTCTTTTTGGTATGTGCACAATAAACTTTTACTAATTACTGCTTTGGTGATTAACTGGTTTTACTTTGGCTGTTTATGAACTTTTGACAAATCCAGTCTAGGATTTTTGTTCCCATGTCTCTCTAGTATACTTTAACCTGGCACAGTTCCTTCTGACTTTATCATTCGTAGCATTGACATTGTTTGGAGTAAAAGCCAGGTATTTTGTAGGAATAACTTAGTTTGGGTTTTCTGAGGTTTCCTCACAGGAGAATTGGTACTTCAGTAACATGATGTCCCTCTCAGTACATCGCATCAGACTGTCCTTCATGCTAGATTATCCCGCTCTTGGTGAGGTTAATTTGAACCACCTTAGTTTTAACTTCTTAATTTCATTAAGATGGTGTCCACCAGATTTGTCTGTTGTAAAGTTACTATGTTTCCTTTTGTGAAATAAGAACAAATATGCTTCTGAATGTAGAATGATCTGGGCTGAAATGAAATGAAAGGTTAAATAAACTACCGAGATAATTCAGGCAAATTACCCAGAATTTCACAAATTGTTTGAGCCATTTATATCTCCCTGGCAGGAATAAGTCACATCTTTTAACTGAGAGTTCTACAAGGCATGCTATTATTAACTGAAAGGTCAGTTAGGGCCAGAATAGTCAGGGCCCTGTCTAGTTGATGCATATATCTTGAACTTGGATCTAGAAGAACGTAAAACAAAATTAGGAACTATTCAGTTATTATTGGCCAGTATTTTTATTATTATTAAATATCACACCAGGGAGGGAATTCCCTGGCGGTCCAGTGGTTAGGACTCCATGCGTTCACTGCCGAGGCCCAGGGTTCAGTCCCTGGTCAGGGAACTAAGATCCCACAAGCCACACAGAGTGGCAAAAAAAAAAAAAAAAAAAAAAAAAAAATTACACCAGGGAATTTAGATTTGATACTGTAAGAGATAAAAGTACTCTTTTAGTTCTTAAAGCCTAGAAGAGTGAAATTCATTCATTCATTCATTCATTCATTCATTCTCTTATCTCTTAAATACCTATTGAGTTCCTCCTAAAATTGAGGATACAATGTCATACAAGATAAAATCTCTACTTTCAAAGGGACTGAAATATAGTTATGAAAATGAGACTTGTATGAGGTGATTTAAAATACAAGACAGAGTATGATAAACGTAGGAGCAGCTCCAGGGAGGGAAGTGACACTTCGGGTGACCAACTTGATTTACTTCTTTTTCCCGCTTTATTTTTAGGGAATAGTGGAAAAAACATGGGCTATAGAATTCCACAGACCAAGACCAAGGTTGGAAACCTCTCTCTGAGTTACTAAATCTCTCCATGTCTCTGTTCCCTTATTTGTAAAATGGAGATATTAACAGGATCTACCTCACAGGGTTATTGTGAGGCTAAAACAAGGCAAAATATGTAAAGCATCCAGTCTGGCAGCAACAGGAGCCCAGTATATAGTTACATCATTACTACTATTCAATATTTTTCCTTACCTTAATTCTTAGGAGAGGCCATATGTTTCCTGAATTGCCAGGGAAACAAATAAAACCCATAGAACCTGACGCATCCTACAGATTTAGTTAGCTGTCATTGATTCAAAAAAGGATTTGCAGCAGTTGCTCATTCTAGGTCCCAATATTTATGCCAATATGTTTATTGGACACTTTATATCATCCTTGTGTTGTGGTTTTCCCCCAGAGTGAGGAAGGGTTACCAGTGTTAGCTTTAACTCTCTTCTTTGTTCATTTCTTTCAATAGCGTGTTCTTCCCATTTTAGAGAAAGCAAAGACACTTGATTAATATCTTTTAAGAAAATGTTGCCCTTGCTTGTCCTTCATTCCAAGGAGTTTGTAATCAACACTAGGGATTTTTTAAACTAATACCAATATAAGCTAAGGTGCAAAAGAGTTTATTTGTCCAGATTCTAAAATTAAGTATTAATTCTGGCTAAATGTTCTGGTCTACTATAAGCAATCTCTGCAAATGTTTGACTTTAAGCTTTCTTTACCTTTGTGAGGGCAGAGCACTCATTCTTCAAAGGAGAACACATGATTCCAGACCATGAAGGGACAGAGTTGTCCAACTCTTTGGAAGCTTTAACATTCATCTAGCTATGATGATGAATAGGGCAGTGTCACAGGGTCACATGTCAGACAACAGGAAAGTTAAGGAAAATAGAGCCAAGAAGTGAGCTAAAGTTAAGAGATTATCTCATAATTAAAAGACAAAGAAAAGGGAAGGTGAGGCAAGGGTGGGGCTCAGCTGGAATCTGCCAAATGTTGGGAAACTACTCTGGCTCGTCTGAATATTCTGAAGGTCCCTTTGTAAACAACAGACTGATTGGAACAGGCCAACTACTAGGAGGTACAGACTTCATAGCTACAACATAAACTCTCTGAACCTCCATTTGTTCACCTGTAAATGAAGAAGTTTCATATCATGGCGTTGTTGTGATGATTTTTTCAGATAATGGGGGTCAAATGGTTAGAGCAATGACAAAATTATAAGCACTCAATAAATAGTAATTATTATTGCTATCATTGAGCAATATTCCCCCCCACACACCAATTTTTTTTTTTTTTTTTGGCCACGCCTTGCACTTGCAGGATCTTAGTTCCCCGACCAGCGATTGAACCTGCGCGCTTGGCAGTGAAAGTACAGAGTCCTAACCACTGGACCACCAGGGAATTCCCAGAAATATCCCTACTTTGGAGTACAAAAAAGGAAGAGCAACTTTTTTTTTTTTTTTTTTTTTTTTGCGGTACGCGGGTCTCTCACTGTTGTGATCGGCAGGCGGACTCTCAACCACTGCGCCACCAGGGAAGCCCAGGAAGAGCAACTTTTAAAAACACATTTTAAAAAAACCTTCAAGTTCAAAGAAGAAAATAAATTATCCCTAGTTCCCCAAGTGAAATATAAGTATCCTTGGAGTAACACATTGGAGTATGTGAAGGAAAAAACAGCTTCTAACCATATTTCGCACTCCCTCTCTGACTCTGATAGTACTTATTTTATATTATACAAAGATACACTACCTTGTGTGTTTAACAGCTGTTGTCTTTGTGTGCCATGCCTCTTAATTAGAGGGTGAATGTTTGAAGATAGGGACTGCTTATGCTTCTCTTCTGACACCTGTTAATAAATGTTATTTACTGATGAAAATGCCAGCTTCTCTAACTGTAGTCACTAGGTATTTGTTTATAAATGTGCAAAAACTGAGTGATTGGGAACTATTATTTTATTATTTGCTATTTGATTTGAAGAATATCTTGACGACACATTAAGAAAACTTAATCTGGAATTTGTTCTTCTAAACTTGTCTGAATTTTTTTTTCCTTACAGAGGACAATAGTTTCAAAACTAGTTGATGTTTTATGTTTCATAACATTTTTCTTAAAAAAAAGCAATTTAAGTATTTTAATGAACATAATTTTTATAGACAATCTAATCGTCAGGATTAAAAATGGATTTGTTTAAACCTCGCTTTGAACCCTGACCTACTTCTAACTTGCTTTCCTCTAGGCCATACTCATAATAAAAATATTAGTTGTACACATTTTAAACAATAAATCATCACTTAAATGTAAAGAGGATTATAAAACTTATATTCTAGGGTTGCTGTGTTTTTTATATCTATTTTGTATACAGCTCATTAGAAGTGTATATGTTCTCCTGTAACCAAAAGTGGGGTCTAGCTGTTTACTGCTCAAAAGGCAATAAAGAGGCAAGGTTGGTGGTAAGGAAAATTTGCTTTATTTTGGATGCCGGCAACTGGCAGACACACATCAGAACTGATCTCGGAGAGAGAGCAGTGAGTGGTCCTGAAGAGAGATCTTAGTTCCCTACCCAGGAATTGAACTTGGGTAGCCTGAAGAAAGCCAGGAATCCTAGCCACTAGACCACCAGGGGCTAGAGGCTAGGAGCAAAGCGGCCCTGGCTCTTTCCCCCATTTGAAAGCAAGAATGTTTCAAGGAGGCAAACACTGTAAAAAAAAAACAGGCACAACATATGGGAGAGCACACAGAGAAACAGTTTGTTTATTTAAGACAGAAGCAAGGCAGAAATACACACCCAGAGAGAAGGGGTATGGGCATCCCCCCTAATGAGGAGGAGTGCAGTAAAGAGGTGATTTAAATCCCTTATATAGGATAGTCCCTCAGGCTTTTTGTTTACCTTTGGCCATTATCTTGTTTCTGTTTTCACACCTGATGGGTCCTAGGACCCTCACCAACATGCGTGTGTCATTCTTGCTAAGATGGACCCCACGGCCCAGGCCTCTGGGTGTATGTCCACACTTATTATGGGGTTGCGCCCCCTCCCTCTTTGGCCCCAAGGAGCCTTCCTACGCATGTGCAGACAGGGAAGTTTTCCTTGACCTCAGGAGAGGGTATCTTATCTCTTTACTTCAGTAGAGCTAAGCTTCTGCCACTAGCTTTGCCCTTGGAGTGAGAACAAAGCTTCAATTTTACTCCACTTGACAAACACCAGCTGTCCAGCCCAGGGGCCCATCTATCTCCTACCTCAGAACCAATTGGCAAAATGCCCAAATAGCACTTCATGCTCAAAAGAGAGGTTTGCCCAGTGCACACTGTTGGACTTACTCGGTCTTGGAGCTCGTCAGCCTGTCCAGATGCTTGTTTCCGTTCATTTTTTTATATATAAATCTTTGATCTCTCTGAAACTTATTTTGGTATAGTGATACATCTTTTTTTCCAGATTACTAACCATTTTTCCCAGCAACATTTTATTGAATAATCCATTTGTTCTACTGATTTAAAATGCCACTTCTATCATTTGCATTCCCCTATGTATTACTGGATTGGCCAAAACGTGCCTTCTGTTTTTAAGTAAAAGTAAATGACACATTTTTCATTTTCGTCAGGAACCTTATTGAACAATGTATTCACCCTTTTGTTCCACTACCTTCTGCCATTTTTCAGGCAACTTCATAATTCCATCTCCCCAAAACTTATTATCTTTTTGAGCAAAGAACTGTTCCAGGTGCCTTTTACAGTCTTCCAGGGAATTGAAATTTTTTCCATTAAGAGAATTTTGTAAAGACCTAAATAAATGGAAATCCAAAGGTGCAATGTCTGGTGAATACGGCGGATGAATCAGAACTTCCCAGCCAAGCTGTGGCAGTTTTTGCCTGGCCATCAAAGAAACACGCGGTCTCGTGTTATCCTGATGGAAGATTATGTATTCTTTGTTGACTAATTCCGGACGCTTTTCTTCGAATGCTGCTTTCAGTTGGTCTAATTAGGAGCAGTACTTGTTGGAATTAATCGTTTGTTTTTCTGGGAGGAGCTCATTATAGATGACTCCTTTCCAATCCCACCATATACACAACATCACCTTCTTTGGATGAAGACCAGCCTTGGTGTGGTTGGTGGTGGTTCATTTCACTGGCCGCACAATCCAATGTTCTATATTATTGTACAGTATAATACAATATATAAATGGCATAATACATTTTCATTGCCCGTCATAATTTGTTTTAAAAATGGAATGTTTTCATTATGTTTCAGTGGAGAATCACAAGCAGAAATATGATCAAGAAGGTTTTTTTCATTTAACTTATGTGGAACCCAAACATCAGAGCAATTACCATAAGCAAGCTGGCGCAAATGATTTTCAACGCTTGATTTGGATGTTTTGAGTATGTTGGCTATCTCCCACGTGGCATAACGTTGATTATTCTCAATTAATGTCTCCATTTGATCGCTATCAACTTCAACTGGTCTACCCAACCATGGAGCATAGTCCAGTGAGAAATCTCCAGCATGAAACTTCGCAAACCACTTTTGACATGTTCGATCAGTCACAGCACCTTCTCCATACACTGCACAGATCTTTTGTTTTAGCGTTTCAGTTGTGTTTTCACCTTTCATGAAATAATAAAGCATAATATGCCAAAAATGTTGCTTTTTTCCTTCCATCTTCAATATTAAAATGGTTGCAAAAAATTCACCAATTTTGACTTCTTTTTTTAAATGCACACTGATATGATATCTGTCACAGTCTAACAAAATTGTTTCGAATAAAGTTAAAGACAACTAAATGCCACTAGAGCCGTCTCATGGAAAAAACTGAACAAGGCTTTTGGCCAACCCAATATATCTAGACCTATTTCTAGACTTTCTGTTGCATTCATCTGCTTATCCATTCATTCATTTATTCAGCAGATATTTTGGGGAAGCCTTATACTTGCCTACATGCCAGACACTTTTCCAGGTGCTGTAGACAAAAATGAACAAAATGTGTTTTTTGACCCTGTGGAGCTTGTCTGTGGAAGCAGACAATAGATAAATAAACATAAGTCAGGTGCTGATAGTGCAATGAAGATAAGTCATGTGTCTGTTCATGAGCTAATTATCCACTGTTCCAATTATTTTGAATTTTGATCTTGAAAAGAAGATGAGCAGGGGTAGGGAGGGGAAGACAGAGGGAGGAACTTGCGGAGAAAGAGACAGTATGTTAAATAAAGAGCTATTAGAGAAGAGTGAATGGGCTCTATCTACTCTACCAAATACTATTTGTACAACCCCGGGCAAGGTGCTTATCTCAGATCTCATAGTTCTCTACTGTGAAATAGGGATGCTGCAGAGGATTGTTGTGAAGCTAAATGTAATGTTTGTAAACCCCTTGGCTCATGTTATCCTTAAAACATTTTCTTCTAATATATGATCTCAAGAAAAGTAATTATTGGTAGGAAGTAGAGATGAATAGGTGGAGCACAGAGGATTTTTAGGACAGTGAAAATATTCTGTATGATACTGTAATGATGAACATGTCATTATACATTTGTCCAAACCCATGGAATGTTTAACATCAAGAGCAAACCCTAGGGACTTCCCTGGTGGTCCAGAGGTTAAGAGTCCATGCTCCCAATGCAGGGGGCCCAGGTTCGATCCCTGGTCAGGGAACTAGATCCCACTTGCCACAACTATGATTCCACTTGCTGCAACTAAGGATCCCGCATGCTGCAACTAAAAAAAAGACCCCACATGCCACAGCAAAGATCCTGCATGAAGCAATGAAGATCCTGCATGCTGCAATTATGACCCAGTGCAGCCAAGTAAACAAATAAATAAAAAAAATATTTTATTTATTTATTTTTTTAAAGAGTGAACCCTAGCCAAAGCAATCCTGAGAAAGAAAAACGGAGCTGGAGAAATTAGACTCCCTGACTTCAAACTATACTACAAAGCTACAGTAATCAAAACAGTATGATACTGGCACAAAAACAGAAATATAGATCAATGGAACAGAATAGAAAGCCCAGAAATAAACCCATGCACCTATGGTCAATTAATCTATGACAAAGGAGGCAAGGATATACAATGGGGAAAAGACAGTCTCTTCAATAAGTGGTGCTGGAAAAGCTGGACAGCTACATGTAAAAGAGTGAAATTAGAACATTCTCCCACACCATACACAAAAATAAACTCAAAATGGATCAAATACATAAATGTAAGGCTGGACACTGTAAAACTCAGAAAGAAACATAGGCAGAACACTCTTTGACATCAATTGCAGCAATATTTTTTTTAATCCACCTCCTAAAGTAATGAAAATAAAAACAAAAATAAACAAATGGGACCTAATTAAACTTAAAATCTTCTGCATAGAAAAGGAAACCATAAACAAAACGAAAAGACAAGCCACAGAATGGGAGAAAATATTTGCAAACAAAGTGACTGACAAGAGATTAATCTCCAAAATATACAAACAGGTCATGCAGCTCTACGTCAAAAAAACAAACAAACAACGCAATCAAAATATGGGCAGAAGATCTAAATAGACATTTTTCCAAAGAACACATACAGATGGCCAAAAAGTACATGAAAAGATGCTCAACATCACTAATTATTAGAGAAATGAAAATCAAAACTACAGTGAGGTATCACCTCACACCGGTCTGAATGGTCATCATCAAAAAATCTACAAACAGTAAATGCTGGAGACGGTGTGGAGAAAAGGGAACCCTCCAACACTGTTGGTGAGAGTGTAAAGTGGTGTAACCACTACGGAGAAGAGTATGGAGTTTCCTTAAAAAACTAAAAATAAACTACCATATGATCCAGCAATTCCACTCCTAGGCATACATCTGGAGAAAACCATAATTTGAAAAGATACATGCACCCCAATGTTCACTGTAGCACTATTTACAATAGCCAAGACACGGAAGCAACCTAAATGCCTATCGACAGAGGAATGGATAAAGAAGATGTAGTACATATATACACAATCAATGGAATATTTCTCAGCCATAAAAAAGAATGAAATAATGCCATTTGCAGCAACATGGATGGACCTAGAGATTATCATACTAAGTGAAGTAAGTCAGACAGAGAAAGACAAATATTATATGATATCAC
>NC_041215.1:112893671-112902388 GCF_002837175.3 Physeter macrocephalus
CATTCATATGTGGAATCTAATTTTTAAAAAATGATACAAATGAACTTATTTGCAAAACAGAAACAGACTTAGAGATATCAAAAACAAACTTATGGTTACCAAAGGGGTAACGTGGGGGGGTCAATAAATCAGGAGCTTGGGATTAACATACACACACTACTATACATAAGACAGATAACTAACAAGGACCTACTGTATAGCACAGGGAACTCTACTCAGTATTCTATGATAACCTATATGAGAAAAGAATCTGAAAAAGAATGAATATATGTATATGTATAACTGAATCACTTTGCTGTACACCTGAAACTAATGCAACATTGTAAATCAACTATAATCCAATAAAATTAAAAAAAAAAGAGTGAACCCTAATGTAAACTATGGACTTTGGGTAATTATGTGTCAATGTACGTTTGTCAAATGTACTGCTTTGGTGCAGGTTGTTGATAATGGAGGAGGGTATGCATGTGCGGGGGCAGTGGGTATATGTACTTTTCTTTGTACCTTTCTCTCAGTTTTGTGTGAGCCTAAAAACTGCTCTAAAGAATTGTTTTTGTTTTCGTTTTTCAAAAAGGTGTCTGTACAGTAAGTCCCCTACATACAAACGAGCTCCATTTTGAGAGCACGTTTGTAAATCAAATTTGTTTGTAAGTCCAACAAAGTTAGCCTAGGTACCCAACTAACACAATTGGCTATATAGTACTGTACTGTAATAGGTTTATAATACTTTTCACACAAATAATACATAAAAACAACACAAAAAATATAGAAAACATTTTTAATCTCACAATACAGTACCTTGAAAAGTACAGTAGTACAGTACAACAGCTGGCATACAGGGGCTGGCATCAAGGGAACAGGCAAGAAGAGTTACTGACTGGAGGAGGGGGAGGAGGTGGGAGATGGTAGAGCTGAAGGATCCTCAGCAATAGGAGACGGAGGGCAAGCTGCAATTTCACTCACACCTCACGTTGATGACACAGGTTCTGGTCCCTTGCTGGATTCAATTCTATCTACCCTCTTTAAAAAATGATCCAGTGACGTCTGGGTAGTAGCCCTTTTTTTTCTCATCATAGATGACACAGTAGCACTGGATTGCATTCTGAACAGCTGCTGCAAACTTAGTGTACCGTTCTACGTTTGGGTCCTGTGCCTCAAAAACTAACAGTGCCTCCTCAAATAAAGAAAATCCCCTTGCCATTTCCCGCGTCGTGAATCTCTTTTGTTCTTCAGTTATTTCTTCCTCCTCTTGTCTCTCTTTGTCCTTTCTCTGAGCCTCCAATTCCATCAGGTCTTCATTAGTAAGCTCTTTGTGTTGCACAGCAAAGAGTTCAATGAAGTCGTCCTCTTTTGGATCTGGCTCCAGCTTCTCGCGGAGTTGCTGAAGACCTCTTTGGACTCCTCATCCACCTTCTCAAATCCACGAAAATCATGAACAAACTGTGGGCAAAGGTTCTTCCAAACCCCATTCGTGGTGACGGCCATAACCTCACGGCAAGCAAAGTCAATGTTCTTTATGGTCTTGTAGATGTTATAGCCTTTCCAAAATTGTCACAAGGTTGTTCCTGATTCGTCACTCACCTTTACTGCCTGATGAAAAGTGTGACGTAAATAATATTTCTTGAGAGTGGCTATAACTCCCTGGTCCATTGTTTGGATGAGCGACGTAGTATTCAGTGGCAGATGCACTACTTTGACGTTGGGATGAAAGTCATCCATGAATGGGGGTGGCCCGGGGTATTGTCGACCAACAAAAGAATGTTGAATGGGATGTCCTTCTCCGAGCAGTATTTCTCTACCTATGGGATAACGTGGTGGAAAAACCAGTCCTGGAAAATGGCCTGTGTAACTCAGGGTTACTCTTCCACACAACAAGAAGAGAGTCCTTGGCTAAGTTTTTAAGGGCTCTTGGGTTCTCTGAATGATAAACTAAGAGAGGCTTCAGGTTCATATCGCTGGAAGCATTGCCATGAAACAATAGAGTTAGCCTATCCTTTGCTGCTTTATATCCTGGCATCAACTTTTCCTCCTTACTGATGTAACTTTGGTCTGGCATCCTCTTCCAATACAGTCCTGTCTCATCCACATTAAAAACCTGCTTGGGTAAATATGCACCTTCATCAATAATTTCTCGAAGAATTTCAGGAAATTCCCAGGCAGCTACCATATCTGCTGCCTCGCCACTTACTTTCATGTTGTAAAGGTCGGCTCTAGCCTTGAAATGATGAAACCAGCCATGGCTGGCATTAAAAGATGTGCCCTCTGATTCTTCACCATGGTTCTTCTTCAAGTCTTCATAAAGGCTTTTAGCTTTCTCTTGCATCAGCATTAAGCTGAGCGGGACTCGATGCTGATGCTGATCCTGCATCCACACACTGAGAAGTTTCTCCATCTCCTCCATCAATTTTCCACGCTTCTTTGATATTATTATCACAATCATCAGCACAGCAGACTTCACACGTTCCATGATCTTGTCCTTGTTCTTTAGAATTGTGTCAATGGTTGAACGATTCATGTTACAAGAATGAGTGATGTCTACCATCTTTTCGCTTCACTCCACCCTCTCAATTATTTTCACTTTTGTTTCCACTGTTATCGCTTGGCACTTCTTAGCAGTACCAGCTACATCATCACTGCTTTTACACTTGCTTCCGGACATCCTGGGCTTGAAATAAAGTTACTGTATTACTGTACGCCAAACAGTACTGTACAGTAAAGTACACAAAAGCACAACCACTTGTAGAGGATGCATGCATGTGACAATGTATGCCAGACACGTGAACTAACACGTGATTGGACATGCGAACACATGTTTGCATCTTTGAAAGTTTGCAACTTGAAGGTTCATATGTAGGGGGCTTACTGTATAAGAAAAGGAGAAGACATACAGAGGAGAAAGCCATGAGAAGACGGAAGCATACATTGGAGTTCTGCAGTCCCAGGCCAAGAAATGCCAGGAACCACCAGAAACTGGAAGAGGCAAAGAATGGATTCTTCCCAGAGCCTTTGAAGAGAGCATTGCCCGGCTGACACCTTGATTTCAGACTTCTGGCCTTTAAAACTATAAGAGAATAAATTTCTGTTGTATGAAGCCAACCAGTTTATAGTAATTTGTTACAGTAGCCCTATGAAACTAATATCGCATCTATTTTCAGACACTCTGTTTTCCACTGCAGTGTGTCTGTTAGAAGAAGCCATCTGTTGACTTTGCCAACCAGAATCTATTCATCACTTTTTCCATTAACAGGATGTATGTTTTCTTTGAAGAAACACCCCTCTCCCACTCTGCCCAAGGAGTTTTGATGGGTGTGGTAGATTGTTTGCATCAATGGTCCCATTTCTTCATCCCTCTCTGCATCACACGCTTTAGTATGTACCTTTGGGGTTTCTCTTTTAAAGTTGGAATTTATTTCCCTGACTGATGTGATTTCTTTGGCCAATAGAATTGTGTGAAAGTGAATCAAGGCCTCAAGAAGCTTTCCTCTTTTGCATTCCTGCTATCCATGGAAAGCCATGAGAGGGACTAGAGACTTCCTAGCCAACTCCCTACAGACCCCAGGCCTGTGAGCAATAAATGCTTATAATTATACGCCCTTGAAGCTCTGTGGTTGTTTGTTACAGCAATGGGTAATGAATACAACAGGTTTACTATTCTCTTGCATTCAAGAGCATGTGACCTGGACCTGAGCAGAGTGATTATTTCAGAGCTGCACATGTTAATCATGTCCTATGAAAATAAACTCAATTCTGAGAGTTGGGAAAGAATCTCTTTCTGCTGGGCTTGATGCTAATGGAAAGCAAGATCAGAGTTGCTTGGGATCACCATGGCTTGATAATAAAACCATTACAGGGGAAAGCTGAGTAACTGAAAGAGTGACTGAGTCCTGAGTCCTGAGTTGAACCTCTGAATTCAACTACACCTGACTTTTTAGTTACGTGAGTCAGTGATAAAAAAAAATCTTTTTTTAATAACCTAACTTAGGTTGGGATTTCATCCCATTAAAAGAACTTAAATTTTTATCCAGATCACATTTCTGCCAAGCTATACTTCCTAATATACTAAAATTAAATTCCTAAAATATTCAAAAATATTTTGATTGTGTCACTTTGAGAAAATTATTGCTCTTCATTTTCCTTCAGATTAGTTCATCAATCAAGGCTTTCCTGGCATCTGGCTCTCAGTTTTTCATCAGGGTTGATTTCTGATTCTTGTCTCCCTTATGTTTTCCATCCATTCAATGTGTTTTCCTGACTTTCTACTTTTGTTCATGTGGCCCTCTGCCTGGAAAGCCATCGTCTTCTGTATTAGCCAGGGCATAAGTGCTGTAATAAACAACCGCAACATTTTAGGGACTTCATACAATAAAAGTGCATTGTTTGCTTTTATCATACTTCTTGCAATGGGTAGTGGGAGAGGGGGTTAACTACGTGCAGATTTTTAGGTAGCCAGACCTTTTCTATTTTATAACACTAATATCCTTGACTTGTGGCCTCTAGGGTTGTCAAAAAAGAAGAAAAGATAGGAAAGTCTAAAGACTTTAGGGGAAAGTCTAAAGGGAGACTGACTTTAGGGGCCAGGGCTGGAAGTAGCCAACATTCTTTTGACCCACGTTCCATGGGTCATAACTAGTCACATGACCCCAGGTGGCCTTACTTGGCTAGATTGAGGAGACTGGAAAATATGTTTTTCCTTTGTGCTCCGGAGGAAAAAGAAATAATTGGTGATCATATTGCACTGACTCTGCCATATCTGCCATCTCCATCTGGTAAAACCCTCCCAAAAGAATGCGATTTTCCATATTCTCATTTTAAAAATTTGATTTGTAGAGTGAATTTTCTGTGTGTTTACTTTATTCTCCTTTAAGTGTAAATACACATTTATTGAATTCCACAGACACAAAGGTGAACATGACCTGCTCACTGCTTACAAGAACTCACTGTTGTGTGAGAGAAATAGACATAAACAACCAAAATCTTATGTAAAAGGCACAGCTATAAAGGTACTTACAAATTGCTAATAAAGTAGAGGAAATAGTTTTTTGATGGTGGGGACTATAACTTATTTTTCTGTGTGTCTCCACAAGTACAAGGAATGTATAGGGGAGTCTTGCACATGCTAAACACTTAATTCTATTTGATGAGTGAATACCAATAAGTAAGTGAGCTAAAAAGGAATGGATGAACACATTTGAGATATATAGAGGTAGAGTGTAGAGGGACCTATACAGAAAGGGGTTTTGTTTTTTCATAATTAAATATCAAACAAAAAATATACAAAAAGTTTAAATGATGGTTCTAGGCATGTACGAAGGTAAATTGCTGAAAAGTCTTAAAGAATATTGGCAAAGTGCTTCCATCTGTAATTTATGAAGAGGGTAAATATTTGAAGAGGTAAAATGCTCTTCACAAAATTGTACTTTTATGAGTATAATTTCTGTGAGTACAAGATTATACTTTTTATGATTTTTGACCTCATACACAACATATTTAGTTACAGTACTCAACTTCAAATGGCAGAGGGATTTAACAACTTAAAAAAATTATAACTAATCACCATGATGCAATGAAATGTAGATTTGCCTGGAAGTTCTGCCTCCTGTGTGAAATTTTAAGAGAGAGAGTTCTGTTCTCTCATTTATCTACCAAAAGCTTTCATCCAACTGTGAGTTGACTATTACTACTAGATACTCTTGAGGAACATTAAAAAAAAATAGCCTGTTCCCATATCAGATTTCATAAATCACTCACTGGAAGGTAGAGCCCTAATTGAGAGCCAGTGGTTTACTGCACCCACCTTCTGAAAATGCTGTCTTTCTATATTAGCTTCTTACTGCTGGTATAAGAAATTGCCACAAATTTAGTGGCTTAGAACAACACAAATTTATTACCTTACAGTTCTGGAGATTAAGAGTCTGAAATAAGTTTCATTGGGCTAAAGTCAAAGGTGTTGGAAGGCCTGTGTTCCTTCTAGAGCCTCTAGGGAAGGATCTGTTTCCTTGCCTTTTTTTTTTTAAATTTTTTAAATTTTTATTGGAGTGTAGTTGCTTTACAATGTTGTGTTAGTTTCCACTGTACAGCAAAGTGAATCTGCTATACGTATTGATATAGCCCCTCTTTTTTGGATTTCCTTCCCATTTAGGTCACCACAGAGCACTGAGTAGAGTTCCCTGTGCTATACAGTAGGTTCTCATTAGTTATTTATTTTATACATAGTATCAATAGTGTATATATGTCAATCCCAATCTCCCAATTCATCCCACCCCCACCTTTCCCCATTGGTATACATACGTTTGTTCTCTATGTCTGTGTCTCTATTTCTGCTTTGGAAATAAGATCATCTATACCAATTTGTTCAGATGTAGTGGGATTGCTGGGTCACATGGTAGTTCTATTTTTACTTTTTTAAGGAACCTCCATACTGTTCTCCACAGTGGCTGTATCAATTTACATTCCCACCAGCAGTGCAAGAGTGTTCCCTTTTCTCCACCCCCTCTCCAGCATTGTTTGTAGAT
Source organism: Physeter macrocephalus (assembly GCF_002837175.3). Taxonomy (NCBI): domain Eukaryota; kingdom Metazoa; phylum Chordata; class Mammalia; order Artiodactyla; family Physeteridae; genus Physeter; species Physeter macrocephalus. The sequence continues at coordinate 112,900,184 of NC_041215.1, forward strand.
TTTGTGATGATGGCCATTCTGACCAGTGTGAGGTGGTATCTCATTGTAGGTTTGATTTGCATTTCTCTAATAATTAGTGATGTTGAGCATTTTTTTCATGTGTTTGTTGGCCATCTGTATGTCTTCTTTGGAGAAATGTCTATTTAGGTCTTCCGCACATTTTTTGATTGGGTTGTTTTTTTGATCTTGAGCTGCACAAGCTGTTTGTATATTTTGGAGATTAATCGTTTGTTAGTTGCTTCGTTTATAAATATTTTCTCCCATTCTGAGAGTTGTCTTTTCATCTTGTTATGATTTCCTTTGTTGTGCAAAAGCTTTTAAGTTTCATTAGGTCCCATTTGTTTATTTTTGTTTTTATTATCATTACTCTAGGAGGTGGGTCAAAAAAGGTCTTGCTGTGATTTATGGCAGAGTGTTCTGCCTGTGTTTTCCTCTAAGAGTTTTATAGTGTCTGGCCTTATATTTAGGCCTTTAAACCTTTTTTTTTTTTTTGTGGTACGCGGGCCTCTCACCGTTGTGGCCTCTCCCGTCGCGGAGCACAGGCTCCGGATGCGCAGGCCCAGCGGCCATGGCTCACGGGCCCAGCCGCTCCGCGGCACGTGGGATCCCCCCCCTGACCGGGGCACGAACCCATGCCCCCCGCATCGGCAGGCGGACTCCCAACCACTGCACCACCAGGGAAGCCCCTTTAATCCATTTTGAGTTTATTTTTCTGTATGGTGTTAAGGAGTGTTCTAATTTCATTCTTTTACATGTAGCTGTCCAGTTTTCCCAGCACCATTTATTGAAGAGGCTGTCTTTCTCCATTGTATATTCTTGCCTCCTTTGTCATAGATTCGTTGACCATAGGTGCATGGGTTTATCCCTGGTCTTTCTATTCTGTTCCATTGATCTATATTTCTCTGTTTGTGCAAGTACCATACTGTCTTGATTACTGTAGCCCTGTAGTAAAGTCTGAAGTCAGGGAGTCTGATTCCTCCAGCTCCATTTTTTTTTTTTTTCTCAACTTTCTTTTTGTGCAAGTACCATACTGTCTTGATTACTGTAGCCCTGTAGTAAAGTCTGAAGTCAGGGAGTCTGATTCCTCCAGCTCCATTTTTTTTTTTTTCTCAACATTGCTTTTGCGATTTGAGGTCTTTTGTGTTTCCACACAAATTGTAACATTTTTTGTTCTAGTTCTGTGAAAAATGCCATTGGTAAATTGATAGGGATTGCACTGAAACTGTAGATTGCTTTGGGTATTAGATTCATTTTCACAATATTGATTCTTCCAATCCAAGAATATGGTATATCTCTTCATCTATTTGTGTCGTCTTTGATTTCTTTCATCAGTATCTTATAGTTTTTGGAGTACAGGTCTTTTGCCTCTTTAGGTAGGTTTATTTCTAGATATTTTATTCATTTTGTTGCAGTAGTAAATGGGATTATTTCCTTAATTTCTCATTCTGATCTTTTGTTGTTAGTGTATAGGAATGCAAAAGATTTCTGTGCATTAATTTTGTATCCTGTGACTTTACTAAATTAATTGATTAGCTCTAGTAGTTTTCTGGTGGCATCTTTAGGATTCTCTATGTACAGTATCATGTCATCTGCAAACAGTGACAGTTTTACTTCTTTTATGATTTGGATTCCTTTTATTTCTTTTTCTTCTCTGATTGCCATAGCTAGGACTTCCTATACTATGTTGAGTAATAGAGTGGGCACCCTTGTCTTATTCCTGATTTTAGAGGAAATGTTTTCAGTTTTTTACCATTGAGAATAATGTTTGCTGTGGGCCTGTCATGTATGACCATTATTATGTTGAGGTAGGTTCCCTCTGTGAGCACTTTCTGGAGAGTTTTTATCATAAATGGGTGTTGAATTTTGTCAAAAGCTTTTTCTGCATCTAGTGCGATGATCATGTTGTTTTTATTCTTCAATTTGTTAATATGGTGTATCACATTGATTGATTGGCGTATATTAAAGAATCCTTGCATCCCTGGGATTAATCCCACTTGATCATGGTGTATGATCCTTTCCATGTGTTGTTGGATTCTGTTTGCTAGTATTTTGTTGAGGATTTTTGCATCTGTATTCATCAGTGATATTGGTCTGTAATTTTCTTTTTTTGTAGTTTCTTTGTCTGGTTTGGTATCATGGTGATGGTAGCCTCATAGAATGAGTTTGGGAGCATTCCTTCCTCTGCAAGTTTTTGGAAGAATTTGG
>NC_041215.1:112905739-112926783 GCF_002837175.3 Physeter macrocephalus
CCCCGCATCGGCAGGCGGACTCCCAACCACTGCACCACCAGGGAAGCCCCTTTAATCCATTTTGAGTTTATTTTTCTGTATGGTGTTAAGGAGTGTTCTAATTTCATTCTTTTACATGTAGCTGTCCAGTTTTCCCAGCACCATTTATTGAAGAGGCTGTCTTTCTCCATTGTATATTCTTGCCTCCTTTGTCATAGATTCGTTGACCATAGGTGCATGGGTTTATCCCTGGTCTTTCTATTCTGTTCCATTGATCTATATTTCTCTGTTTGTGCAAGTACCATACTGTCTTGATTACTGTAGCCCTGTAGTAAAGTCTGAAGTCAGGGAGTCTGATTCCTCCAGCTCCATTTTTTTTTTTTTTCTCAACATTGCTTTTGCGATTTGAGGTCTTTTGTGTTTCCACACAAATTGTAACATTTTTTGTTCTAGTTCTGTGAAAAATGCCATTGGTAAATTGATAGGGATTGCACTGAAACTGTAGATTGCTTTGGGTATTAGATTCATTTTCACAATATTGATTCTTCCAATCCAAGAATATGGTATATCTCTTCATCTATTTGTGTCGTCTTTGATTTCTTTCATCAGTATCTTATAGTTTTTGGAGTACAGGTCTTTTGCCTCTTTAGGTAGGTTTATTTCTAGATATTTTATTCATTTTGTTGCAGTAGTAAATGGGATTATTTCCTTAATTTCTCATTCTGATCTTTTGTTGTTAGTGTATAGGAATGCAAAAGATTTCTGTGCATTAATTTTGTATCCTGTGACTTTACTAAATTAATTGATTAGCTCTAGTAGTTTTCTGGTGGCATCTTTAGGATTCTCTATGTACAGTATCATGTCATCTGCAAACAGTGACAGTTTTACTTCTTTTATGATTTGGATTCCTTTTATTTCTTTTTCTTCTCTGATTGCCATAGCTAGGACTTCCTATACTATGTTGAGTAATAGAGTGGGCACCCTTGTCTTATTCCTGATTTTAGAGGAAATGTTTTCAGTTTTTTACCATTGAGAATAATGTTTGCTGTGGGCCTGTCATGTATGACCATTATTATGTTGAGGTAGGTTCCCTCTGTGAGCACTTTCTGGAGAGTTTTTATCATAAATGGGTGTTGAATTTTGTCAAAAGCTTTTACTGCATCAGTTGAGATGATCATATGGTTTTTATTCTTCAGTTTGTTAATATGGTGTATCACATTGATTGATTTATGGATATTGAAGAATCCTTGCATCCCTGGGATAAATTCCACTTGATCATGGTGTATGATCCTTTGAATATGCTGTTGGATTCTGTTTGCTAGTATTTTGTTTAGGATTTTTACATCTATGTTTATCAGTGATATTGGCCTATAATTTTCTTTTTTTCTGATATATTTTTCTGGTTTTGGTATCAGTGTGATAGTGGTCTTGTAGAATGAGTTTGGGAGTGTTCCTCCCTCTGCAATTTTTTGGAAGAGTTTGAGAATGATAGATGTTAGCTCCTCTCTAAATATTTGATAGAATTTGCCTGTGAAGCCATCTGGTCTTGGACTTGTGTTTGCTGGAAGATTGTTAATCACAGTTGCAATTTCATTGCTTGTGATTGGTCTGTTCATATTTTCTGTTTCTCTGGTTCAGTTTTGGAAGGTTGTACGTTTCTAAGAATTGGTCCATTTCTTCCAGGTTGTCCATTTCATTGGCATATAGCTGCTTGTAGTAGTCTATTAGGATCCTTTGTATTTTTGAGGTGTCAATTGCAACTTCTCCTTTTTCACTTCTAATTTTATTGATTTGAGTCCTCTCCCTTTTTTTCTTGATGAGTTTGGCTAAAGGTTTATCAATTTTGTTTATCTTCTCAAAGAACCAGCTTTCAGCTTTATTGATCTTTTCTATTGTTTTGTTTGTTTGTTTGTTTCTATTTCATTTATTTCTCTGATCTTTATGAGTTCTTTCCTTCTACCAACTTTGGGTTTTGTTTGTTCTTCTTTCTCTAGTTGCTTTAGGTGTAAAGTTAGGTTGTTTATTTTAGATGTTTCTTGTTTCTTGAGGTAGGATTGTATTGCTATAAACTTCCCTCTTAGAACTGCTTTTGCTGCATTCCATACGTTTTTGTTGTCATTTGTTTCTAGGTATTTTTTAATTTCTCCTTTGATTTCTTCAGTGATCTCTCGGTTATTTAGTAGCATACTGTTTAGCCTCCATGTGTTTGTGTTTTTTACAGTTTCTTTCCCTGTAATTGATTTCTAATCTCATACCGTTGTGGTCAGAAAAGATGCTTGATATGATTTGAATTTTCTTCAATTTTCCAAGGCTTGATTTGTGACCCAAGATGTGAACTATCCTGGAGAATGTTCCATGAGCACTTGAGAAGAACGTGTATTCTGTTGTTTTTGGATGGAATGTCCTATAAATATCAATTAAGTCTATCTGGTCTAATGTGTCATTTGAGGCTTGTGTTTCCTAATTAATTTTCTGTCTGGATGACCTATCCTTTGGTGTTAAGTGGAGTGTTAAAGTCCCCTAACATTATTCTGTTACTGTTGATTTCCCCTTTTATGGCTGTTAGCATTTGCCTTATGTGTTGTGGTGCTCCTATGTTGGGTGCATAAATATTTACAATTGTTATATCTTCTTCTTGGATTGATCTCTTGATCTTATGCAGTGTCCTTCCTTGTCTCTTGTGACAGTCTTTATTCTAAAGTCTGCTACTTTTAGAATTGTTACTCCAGCTTTCTTTTGATCTCCATTTGTATGGAATATCTTTTTCCATCCCCTCACTTTCAGTCTGTATGTGTCCCTAGGTCTGAAGTAGTTTTCTTGTAGACAACATATATACAGGTCTTGTTTTTGTATCCATTCAGCCAGTCTGTGTCTTTTGGCTGGAGCATTTAATCCACTTACATTTAAGGTAATTATCAATATGTATGTTCCTACTGCCATTTTATTAATTGTTTTGGGTTTGTTTATGTAGCTCTTTTTCTTCTCTGTGTTTCCTGCCTAGAGACGTTCTTTTAGCATTTTGCCTTATGTGTTGTGGTGCTCCTATGTTGGGTGCATAAATATTTACAATTGTTATATCTTCTTCTTGGATTGATCTCTTGATCTTATGCAGTGTCCTTCCTTGTCTCTTGTGACAGTCTTTATTCTAAAGTCTGCTACTTTTAGAATTGTTACTCCAGCTTTCTTTTGATCTCGTGCTTCTCCTTGGATTTATCCTGTATGGGACTCTCTGCACTTCCTGGAGTTGATTATTTCTTTTCCCATATTAGGGAAGTTTTAAAGTATAATCTCTTCAAATATTTTCTCAGTCCCTTTCTTTGTCTCCTCTTCTTCTGGGACCCCTATAATTTGAATGTTGGTGCATTTAATGTTGTCCTAGAAGTCTCTGAGACTGTCCTCAATTCTTTTCATTCTTTTCTCTTTATTCTCTTCTGCCTCTTCAAATATTTTCTCAGACCCTTTCTTTTTCTCTTCTTCTTCTGGGACCCCAGTAATTCGAATGTTGGTACGTTTAATGTTGTCCCAGAAGTCTCTGAGAATGTCCTCAATTCTTTTCATTATTTTTTCTTTATTCTCTTCTGCAGTAGTTATTTCCACTATTTTATCTTCCAGGTCACTTATCTGTTCTTCTGCCTCAGTTATTCTACTATTGATTCCTTCTAGAGAAGTTTTAATTTCATTTATTGGGTTGTTCATCATTGTTTGTTTGCTTGTTAGGTCTTGTAGGTCATGTTAAACGTTTCTTGTATTTTCTCCATTCTATTTCCGAGATTTTGGATCACCTTTAGTATCATTATTCTGAATTCTTTTTCAGGTAGACTGCCTATTTCTTCTTCATTTGTTTGTTCTGGTGAGTTTTTACCTTGCTCCTTCATCTGCTGTTTCTGTCGTCTCATTTTGCTTAACTTACTGTGTTTGGGGTCTCCTTTTTGCAGGCTGCAGGTTCATAGTTCCAGTTGTTTTTGGTGTCTGCCCCCAGTGGGTAAGGTTGGTTCAGTGGGTTGTGTAGGCTTCCTGGTGGAAGGGACTGGTGCCTGCGTTCTTGTGGGTGGAGCTGGATCTTTTCCCTCTGATGGGCAGGGCTGCATCCAGTGGAGTGTTTTGGGGTGTCTGTGGGCTTAGTATGATTTTAGGCAGCCTGTCTCCTGATAGGTGGATTTGTGTTCCTGTTTTGCTTGTTTGGCATGGGACGTTTAGCACCGGAGCCTGCAGGTAGTTGGGTGGAGCCAGGTCTTGGAGTTGAGATGGAGACCTCTGGGAGAGCTGTCACCCAATTATTATTCCCTGGGGCCAGGAATTCTCTGGTGTTCCAGGTTCTGGACTCAGCTCTCCCACCCCAGAGCCTCAGGCCTGATCCCCGGCCTAGGAACCAAGACCCTGCAAGCCACACAGCTCAGCAGAAAAGGGGGGGAAAAAAAGAAAAGAAAAAAGAAAAGAAAAGGGCAGGAAGAAAACAAATGAAAACAGACATACAAAATCCAAGAGAAATAGCAAAGACAAAAGCAAGCAGACAGCAACAATTAAAAACAAGCAAACAAACAAATGAACAAACAAAAGCCCAGACAAATGCTAAAAGCAAAACCAAACAAATAAAACCAAAAAAACCCAACACACACACATACAAAATAAGAAACAAAAACAAAAACAGAGAAAACAAAAAAACAAGAGAACAACCAAACAAAAGAATCCTAAAATGAAATCAATCAATTAAAGACAACACTAACAAAAACAAAAAATAAAAAATAAAACAAAAGCAGAATGCAAACTGAAGGAAAAAGCAAAGAAAACAAAGCCACCAAAATCATTTAAAAAGATAAAAAAGAACAACTAGAACAAAGCAAAAAAGATAAAAACAAAATAGAACAAAGAAAAAAAAACAAAGAAAAAACAGAAAAAGTAAAGTAGAAATAGAAATATAAAAAAATAAAAAATGTATTAAAAAATGAAAAAAACTAAATAAAAATAAAAACAAATTATAATAAAACAATAACAGAACAAAACATTAAAAAATAGTAATGATTACATTTTCCCAGAGTCTCAGCTGTCAGTGTCCTTGCCCCCACCACAAGTCACAGCCAACCTCTGCCTCCCCAGGAGGCCTCCAAAACCTCTAGGTAGGTCTCTGGTCCCTCTGTGGGGGCAGCTCAGACTCTGACCTGGCCCAACTCCTGCGTGTACTAGTCCCCAAAGTCCACAGTTGCTAGAGCTAGAGCAGTTTCTGTTTTGGGAACACTTGCTGTCCATTCAGATATTCCATAAATGCAGGATTTACCAAGCTGATCATGGGAATTTAATCTGTCGTTTGTGCAGCTGCATGCAAAGATTTTTGTTCATCTTCCTCAGTCACCTTCCACTGCAGCTAAGCTGTGGTTTTAGCCCCACCTCTGAGTGTGGGCCACCCACAGGAGTCTGCTCCTGAAGCTGCCCTGGAGCACTCGGGTGTGCCCCCGTCTGGACAGGGCATGGAGGTGGCACAACTGCTTGGGTCATGGGGGCCCTGGTGGCGACAGGTGCACGGGAAAGCTGGTGGCCACAGGTGCAAGAGATCCAGCCCTAGTGCGAGCTTTTCCTAGCGCCTGGAGGTGGGTGCGAGAAGATCAGCCTTGGTGGGGGCTTTTTTTAGCGCCTGGTGGCAGGCGCGTGAAAGCCAGCATTGTTGTAGGCTTTTCCTAGTGCCTGATGAGACAAGGGCCGGTGCATGGGGGGAGAGAGGCTGCAATGGTGGCTCCACCCCCTGCACATCACTCAACAGTAGTGCCTTGCTTCTGTGGCAGTATGGGTTTCCTCCACAAGCGTTCCTGGTTGCAGATTTCCTCCCTCCCATCCCCTCAGGCTGTCTCCTTGCAGCCAACAGAAGTCCTCCCCCCAGGTTTGCTCTCCAATCCCCACATTCCAGCTCTCAGCCCCCGTGTGCACTGGCACACACGTCCCAGTCTGGGGCGTGCAGGGCTGTGGCATGGACCATCTGTGTAGGTCTCACGCTGTCCTGTCTGCTACAGACTGGCTGTTTCACCCTCCTCTGACAGCCTCAGATATTCCCCTTCTGTCTCAAGTGACTTCCCCGTCATCTGTCCCTGCCCACAACCAATTATTCAGAGGAAACTGGAATAAGCTGTCTGATCAGAATTCACCCAGACTGGGCATATGCTCAGATTTCCCTTAAATTGGATTGATTAACCTGACTGAGCCTCATGAAACAGACTGCTGTCCACCAGAAAATGCCTGTGGTACTGCACACAGTTTCTTTTCTCCAAGTTCCAATAGCTCACTGTCAGAAGATTTCTGGCACAGCACCAAAACCAAATTGCCCTGCTCAACTTTGAATGCTCGGGAGATGAAGCATTCCTCAGAGTCCCCGGCAGAGCAGCAACCTCCAAAGTACTGGCGTGATGAGTTATTGGCTCCTGTGACTCCAACTCCAAAAGCCTGTCGAGGGGCAGAAAAGCCCCCTAGAAGGGCACATCTCCACAACAGCCTGCAGAACCCCTGAGACCCTTCCTTGCCTTTTTCATCTTCTAAAGGCGGCCTGCATTTCTTGACTGATGGCCCCTCTTCAATCACTCCAACCTCTGCTTCTGTCTTCACATCTGTTAATGACTCTGATCTGCCTACCTCTCTCTTATAAGGATATTTATGTTTATGTTCACCCACCTGGAATCCAGAATCCACAATCCTTAATTTAATCATGTCATCAAGGTCCCTCATAAACCATATAAATCAACATATTCACAGGTTCTCTGAATTAGGACACAGACATATTTGGAAAGCTATTATTTAGCCTACCACATTTTCCTCATGTATAACTTTTAAAATATGAAGTTTAATTTCGATTTTGGGGAATAAATGAGAAATGCATGTGAATAAAACATTTAGCATAGGCTCTGACACAATCAGTAGCAAAGGAATGCTAGCTATTGCACTTTTTTTTTTTTTTTTTTTTTTTTGCGGTACGCGGGCCTCTCACCGCTGTGGCCTCTCCCGTTGCGGAGCACAGGCTCCGGACGCGCAGGCCCAGCGGCCATGGCTCACGGGCCTAGACACTCCGCGGCATGTGGGATCTTCCCAGACCGGGGCACGAACCCGCGTCCCCTGCATCAGCAGGCGGACTCCCAACCACTGTGCCACCAGGGAAGCCCATGCACTTTTAATATATGCTTTTTAATAGAATTTTGATGAGTGCAGCATCCTCTTGTCTTATTCACTGCCACGTTTGTCTTGCATATGGTAAGTGTTCAATGAATAGTTATTACATGAGTGAATGAATATGGATTATCTACAGTGGGTGCATATTAACTTTTCCTTATAGTCCATTGTTTCCTTATATTCTATAAAAATATGAGCCATATATATATCATATATATTTATATATATTCATACATACATATATATATTTTTCTGTTTCTCTGGAGAATCCTAATACATATTGAAAATTTAGAATTCTGTTGGAATCCTGGTGGTACTTTCTTCATTTATGGTCAGTTGGAATTTAACTAATGAGCTGGACAGGCTAAGAGTGTGCCCTCTTATTTCATATGCCCCACTTGTATGGTCTTTCTTTTGACTTCAATCAAGAGTAAAGCAGCTATCTACGAAACAGACTCACAGACATAGAGAACAGACTTGTGTTTGTCAAGGGGGAGAGGGGTGGTGGAGGGATGGATTGGGAGTTAGGAATTAGCAGATGCACACTATTATATGTAGAATCGATAAACAAGGTCCTACTGTATAGCATAGGGAACTATATTCAATATCCCGTGATAAACCATAATGGAAAAGAATATGAACAATAATGTATATATATGTATAATGGAATCACTTTGCTGTACAGCAGAAATTAATACAACATTGTAAATCCACTATACTTGACAAAAGTAAATTAAACAAAAGGGAGTAAAGCAACAGTTAGGACTGTAGAAAGCAAATAACATAAATTTTGTTTCTGAATACGAACCTAGAGAATTCCTGTTTTGAAAGCTGTCAGGCTTATAAAGATTAAGGTTAAGTAGTTCAATTCCCTGAAACATATTTTTAGGGAGGGTGGATGATTTTGCAAAACCCATTCATGTGTAATTCAGTTTTCCTGTTCCATCTAGAATCACTGCAATTATACCAATGGTCCATTTGTGTGTGTGTGTGTGTGTGTGTGTGTGTGTGTGTGTGTGTGTGTGTGTGGCCATGCTGCACAGTATGTGGGATCTTAGTTCCCTAACCAGGGATCGAACCCGTGCCCCCTGCAGTGGAAGCTTGGAGTCTTAACCACTAGACCTCCAGAGAAGTCCCATCAATGGTCTAATTATTGTTATTAACAGGAAAGTGGCATTAAATATGAGCTCTAAATGTCTAAATTTGTAAATGAGGAAGCACAGTCATGTATTGGTTAGTACTTTAGTTCAGAGAGAACTTCCTTGTTGTTTATGGCTCTTAATTCTCTCACAAGTGGGGAAATTAGGAGGCTAGAGGAGTGGAGGCTTATTCACTTTTTCCTCATACCCCCCAGCCAATGCTAAATACATACTCATTAGGATTCTGTGATATAGTACTGTCTCTATTATTTCCCCCCATTTTTCTTTCTTACCTACCCCATTAGTTTTGAGTGAATTCTTAATGTATATACTATTTCTTGGCTAAAGTAAAAAGATGTATGAGACCTTAAAATGGAGTAGCAGATGTTTTCTTGTTTTGTGGATCATCTCTATCTTTCAGGTAGAGAGAAGAGCAGGTGCAAAGCCTGGAAGGAAGTCCTGGAAGGAGAACAGGTTGAAAGTTTGGCATGTTTGCAGTGTACTGTAGTGAGTGTGAGAGTGGCCTGAGACATGGGGATGGGGAGGAGGCATGCATGTGGGGCCAGGCCATGCAGGATGCGGGAGCCCAGGATAAAGATTTGCGATTTCATTTTAGCACTGAAAAGAAGCCACGAAGGGGTTGTAAGCAGTGGAGGGGGATGATTATTTACGGTTGTGGAGAAGAGATTGGTGAGTGGTTCTATGGAGCCCAGTTAGGAGGTTACTGTGCTTTCTAGGTGAGAGATGTGGTTTCTGGAAATAGATGTGGTAGTGGAGATGGAAGGAAGTGAATATATTCTCAATACATATACATTCTGAGATAGAATAGATAGGGCTTCCCAACTGTCTTAGTCCATTCATGTTGCTATAACAAAATACCATAGACTGAGTAGCTTATACACAGCAGAAATTTATTTCTCACTGTTCTGGAGGTTGGAAATCCAAGATCAGGGTGCCAGCATGGCCAGGTGAGGTCTTTCTTCCAGGTTGTAGACTTATCATTGTGTCCTCACATGGTGGAAGGGATGAGTGATCTTTCTGGAGCCTCTATTATGAAGGCACTAAGCCCATTCATGAAGGTTCCACCCTCATGACCAAAGCACCTCCCAAAGGCCCCACCTCCTAATACCATCACATTAGGCATTAGGATTCCAACATATGAATTGTGGATGGGGGACACGAACATTTAGACCATAGCATCAACAGATTGGATGTGGCAGTAACAATTTCACCTGAATATTGATAGAAGATATGGCTCATTAGCAGGTTGGAAATATGGTCACTTAATAGTAATGAAGTAGTATATGGAAAAGTCTGTCATTTTTGAGACTGGTTCAATGAATCATTCTACTCTTTTAAATAACATGTGACATTATTTAAACAACAGCTACTGGGATTAGCATTCTCTTCATACGGGAAGGAGACCATTCTCTTGTGTTATAAACTCCCCAGGGATTTAATGCAGGGATGGTAGATATAAAGGATAGCGTAAGGAGGGAGGGAATCTGGGGAGAGACTGCATGAGCCAGTGGGTCAGTCCAGAAGTCCAGCTTTTTCATTAAGTCATACAGGCACCCAGTATAGTAAAGTGATTGCTGACGATGAACCTAGGGCTAATGGGTGGGGTGACAGTCTCATTACAGAAAAACATATATCTTTTTAAAATATTGCCTAAGTGTAAGCAATTTAGAGAACAATTTCAGATGGAGTTATTTAGGATCTTCTAGCGATTAGATCATCTGAAGACTTTAATTTTGGGACAGAGAATTGTGTGAAGGAAGTTTATGCGGGAACGCCCTTGGGATTCATACTCCAGGAGTATTTAGTGCAATTCTCCATTGGGGCTTGCCATGAACTCCACATGGCATCTTTTCTCAAAACTGAAACTTCTAATAACATTCAATCCGCTAAGTCATAGAGCCTAAGTGGCAGAGCTGCTTGCACCACAGCCTGGACCTACTGCAGAGCCTTTTTCTCTAGCCTCTCTCAAAGTTGGCAGCTATTTTGGTCACTGGTATATGGGTCAGAACAGTATTGCTGGGTATGGAATGCAATGTCTCTTTGGAGAGTTTTATCTCTCACCCTCTGGGACATATGTGTTTTACTTGCCATTTCTTGCTCATCTGACTGAATAACATTCTGTCATTTTTATAGAGTAAAGTGCAGTGTGGAATATCCAGATTGTCTAAGTCCCTTCAGACTCTCTTATGATAGAGAAGAGAGACTTAACATAGCCTTGAGGTAAGACCAAAAATGTGTATTATTCTGTTCCAAGAGAAAGAAAACTGTTGATTATCGTCCTGGATAGGAATGAAAAACAGAACATTGGCCAGATCACTGGCTGTGTACAATACACCTGAGGCTATTACAATGTGCCAAGTTTGTGGTAGTTCACTGTCATTCTCTAGCATTCTTCTGAATTTTGTAGGGGCTAAACTGGCAAATTAAATGGAGATATGCCTGGGACTGTCACCGGCAAAGACCATTAACAATTAAATAAAAGCTGGATAATAAAATAAAGTCTAACCTTTTTTCTTTTCTTTGGTGCTTAGTCTAGTTTCACTTGCTGATAGGGGGATACATGCAGAGGGCTTGCAGCCAGCACGTCAGCCCAGAGATCCTTGTGTGAAATGGCTACACCGACGACAACTAAGCTGGGCAGGCCACTGGGCTTGACAATGCAATTTAAAATGAAGACGGGGCTTCCCTGGTGGTGCAGTGGTTAAGAATCCACCTGCCAATGCAGGGGACATGGGTTCAGGCCCTGGTCCGGGAGGATCCCACATGCCGCAGAGCAACTGAGCCCATGAGCCACAACTACTGAGCCTGCGCTCTAGAGCCCACGAGCCACAACTACTGAGCCCACATGCCACAACTACTGAGCTCGCGTGCCTAGAGCCTGTGCTCTGCAACAAGAGAAGCCACCGCAATGAGAAGCCTGTGCACTGCAACGAAGAGTAGCCCCCGCTTGCTGCAACTAGAGAAAGCTTGCGTGTAGCAACAAAGACCCAACGCAGCCAAAAATAAAATAAATAAATTTATGAAAACAAAATAAAAAAAAATAAAATGAAGACAGCGGGCTGTGTGCAGAGACACTGTCCCCGGCACTTCGATCTGAAGCATGAGCAGTGCAGCCCCGCCCACCCCAAAAGAACCCCGTCCCCTCCCCACTGACGATATCCCTGTAAAGCAGCCCTGTTGAGGGCCTTTTGGGGGAGAGTGAGTCCTCTAGAGCAGCAGTCCCCAACCTTTTTGGCACCAGGGACCAGATTCATGGAAGACAATTTTTCCATGGACGGGGGGTTGGGGGGTGAGGGGCGATGGTTCAGGCGGTAACGTGGTGATGGGGAGCGATGGGGAGCGGCAGATGAAGTTTCGCTCGCTCGCCCGCCACTCACATCCTGCTGTGTGGCCCAGTTCCTAACAGGCTGAGGGCCAGTACCGGTCCACAGCCCAGGGGTTGGGGACCCCTGCTCTAGAGCATGAGCACACACCTGTCCATTCTCTGATCAAAGAATGAAGGTTTCCTTTGCTTCTGAACCAAACTCAGTCTCATTCTATTGGCTCAAATGACACTGGGAGGATGCTTGCTTGGGCCAGACTCGAAAGGGTCAGTAACTGGACCACTATTCTCACTCCCTTTAGGTCTTTAAAGGTGGCATGTCATTGCTCTGGGATGTATATTGTTCTTGATTTACTATCTTGGCTGGAGCATGATGGGGCAATTTCAGAGGCTTCTGCTTGGTAACCCCACTACTGTAGGGTGAATTGTGTTCCTCTTCCCTCCAAAATCCATATTCGAAGTCTTAACCTCTAGTACTTCAGAATGTTACCTTATTTGTAAATAGGGTCAATAGGGTCCTTGCTGATGTAATTAGTTAAGAATAGAGTGGGTCCCTAATTCACTAAGACTGGTGTCCTTTTAAGAAGGGGAAATTTGGATGCAAAAACACTTCACACCATGTGAAGATGAAAGCAGAGTTCAAGGTGCTGCTTCTACAAGCCAGGGGACACCAAAGATTGCTAGCAAACCACCAGAAGTTAGACAGAGGTATGGGACAAGTCTTCTCTCACAGCCCTCCGAAGGAACCAATCCTGGTGATACCTTGATCTTGGACTTCTAGCCTCCAGAACTGAGATGGAAAATTTCTCTTGCTTGTGGTACTTTGTTAAAGTAGCTCTAGCAAATGAATACATCCCCCTAAACCATCTAAGTCTATAGGCTTAATATTTACTACTTCCCATGAATTCCACAAATGCCTCAGATTTTGTCCTTTGCAGTATACTCCCTTTAATCAATATTCCATCCTCGTTCACCACTCATGACATTTTAAACAATTGCACTGGTACAGCATGCCAGGGAATATTCATTCTTCTCCTACCTCCAGTGATGGGATCCTCATTGCCACTTGGATGGCATGGGATCCAGCTTCAAAATCGCATTTTACATTGTTTTTATAGTCTATACCTGGAACCAAAGGTCTTAGGTTGAATATCTTAGAAAAGATTTTGAGATGGAGATTAGCATGTAGAAGGTTTCTGGGGTGCTTTTAGGATTAATACCTGTGAGGAATGAAAAAAATAAGATTGGGCAGAGGTAGGAGTTAAACTGTAATGCAGTTGCAACGAAGGCCTTAGCTAATCCCATGTGGAAATCTGCAGTGCAGACAACCTTTCAGAGTTGTTCTGAATTGAGACCAGGATGCCAGGTCTTTATAGAGCAGCATCGACCTGGTGTTGGACGTGGGCTGCCACTGAAAGTGGGTTAGAAAGGTGTCAGATCTATACACTCTCAAAAGCTGGAGAATGACAGCCTCCATCTTAAAGGGGGGATCTTGCCAGTACACAGCATGCATTACTCTTTCTATAAAGCACGTAGAAATACCAGATAAAGTATTGCAAATATCCTTAGCATTCACAGTAAGATACTTGGTATGTACCTGGCTACATAAGTCAGCTTCTCTCTCTTTCCTCTCATGAAAATCATGCAAAAACACAAAGAGAACAACTACCCACAAACTCATTTCATAAATTAGGAGATGGGGATATTTTACAGACTTTAACATAATTTTTTTTTTTGGCTGTGCCACGTGGCATGTGGGATCTTAGTTCCTCTACCAGAGATCAAACCCGTGCCTCCTGCAGTGGAAGCACGGAGTCTTAACCACTGGACCGCCAAGGAAGTCCCCAAAACTTCTATAAAGCATCTGTGATCTGATAGAAACCTCAAAAAAAGAAGTGAAAAAAGTACATAGCGTAGTGAGAGGGCTCAGTAGTGATGGCTCTAAGTAGCTGCTTGCAGAAAGATATTTCTAAATGGGTACCAACCAAGTGCAGGATGCAACTGGGCAAAACCCATACAGGTATGCTTCCTGAAAGTAAGGAACTCTCTCTTGAGTGTAAAAGCTCTCTCCTCTGTTTGCAAAAATAGAGTGGGAAATGGTGTGAGTAAGGTTGAAATCAAGTGGAAGCTTATGGGAAATAGTGGAAAAAAGCATAGAAGATAGAGTACCCAGTGACAGATTTCAGAAAGTCCCAGGAAAAATACACTTCCTAAGGTGAGGGATTCACTCTGAATTGCAAAGGCAATATTCCTTGCTTGCAAAAATGGATTGGCAGCTGGGCTGTTGGCAGAAGGCCTGAATGAAATATTTAATCAATCATTCAATTTATTTATTTGCATTAAAAATGGACTTTATTTTTTAGAGCAGTTTTAGGTTTATAGAAAAATTGAGCAAGCAGTACACAGAGTCCCCACTTATGTACTACTCCCACACACAGCCTCCCCTACTATCAGCATCCTGCAACAGAATGGCGTATTTTTTACAACTGATCAATCTACTTTAATACATCATTATCGCCCAAAGTTCAGAGTGTACCTTAGGATTCACTCTTGATGTACATTCTGTGGATTTTGACAAATGTACAATGACACATATCCATCATTACAGTATCATACAGAGTATTTTCACCACTCTAAAAATCTCTGTGCTCTGCCTATTCATTCCTCTCTATGTCCTGACCCCTGGCAACCATTCCTTTTCCAGAATGTGATATTGTTGGAATCTTACAGTATACGGCCTTTGGAGATTAGCTCCTTTTACTTAGTAATATACGTATAGGGTTCCTCCATGTCTTTCATGTTCATTGTAATTGACTTTTGTACATTAATCTTGTATCTTGCTGTAATTGCTTATTGTTCAAGGACTTTGTTGATTCTTTTGAATATTATATATAGATGATCAAGGTGTCTGTGAACAAGACAGTTTTATTTCTTCCTTCCCAATCTCTATACCTTTTATTTCCTTTTCTTATAGCTAGGATTTCCAGTATAATGTTGAAAAGGACTGTTAAGAGGGGACACCCTTGCCCTGTTCTTGATCTTAGTGGGAACGCTTTGAGTTTCTCAATGTTAAGCATGATGTTAGTTGTAGATTTTTGGTAGATGTTCTTTATCTGGTTGAGAAAATTCACCTACATTCTTAGTTTATGGAGAGTTTTTGTAATGAATGGTTGTTGTGCCATATAAAATCTTGATTGGAGAATCATATTTAATAGTACAAAGGAAAACAATTAGAAATATAAAATTATTGACCAAAATTGAGTGGTGAAAGGAGGTTAGGGGACAAGTGGAGAAAACAGGCTAATTTTTTCATTGTAAGAGACTTACTAGAGGATTAATGGTTTTATTTTTATTTTATTTTATTTTATTTTATTCTATTCTATTTTATTTTATTTTATTTTATTTCATTCATTTTATGCCACAATGTGTGGCTTATGGGATTTTAGTTCCCCGACTAGGGATCGAACCTGGGCCCTCAGCAGTGAGAGCATGGAGTCCTAACCACTGACTGCCAGGGAATTCTCTACACAGTAGTGTAATTATAATGATAGTTACTAGAACAAAAAATAAAATTTCCTAGGTAACAAAGTAACTGTATAGAAAAATCACTTCTACACAGTAAAGAACTTAGAAAAAAAAAATTGATCCATATATTTAAATCGGCTTACCTCATCTACTAATTAGAAAAAACATTTTCAGAATACTTTACAAAGCAAAATTAAATCTTGTACTATAGTGCATATATTCTTTGAGTGTCCATGAAACACTGATGAAATTTATTAATATATAAGCTTGTAAGAATGCTTAATATCATATATTAAAATTTTTTCTTCTTATTTTCTCTGTATGTACTAATAATTTTTTGACAAAATGCAACAAACGTTGATAAATAAAAAAATTCTCAGTAACATGGGAATTGATGACTACTTCCTCAAAATCATAAAAAATTCTATTTCAGCTCCCAAATCAGTATCATCATTATTAGGAAACACTAGAGGCATTTCATGTTAAAAATAAGACAAGAAAGTTTTCAAGTAAGATGTGTAAGGGCAATACCCTTCCTACATCTCTAATGAGAAAACCTGGATAAACAAACAAACAAACAAGTAAACAATACCATTTATCTTTAGAGCTTTTGAAGAGCTGTAGACACAAAGAAGAAAAAGTAAACTGAACTTCAGAGAGGGATGAACCTGATAGGAGATCTGGGTGGCACGTCAGTGAGAACTGCAGCCATTTCTACCCTCAGGGGAAGTTGAGCAACAGGTGGGGCAGGTAGCTGAGGAGCAACCATAGGCAGAGGAAATCTACAGAACCAGCAGTAGGAGAAACCAGCTGAACTTTTAATGGTTGTACATAAACTGGTAAGGAGCACTGAAATCTGTAGGACCCCAAACTCAGAGCTAATTATTCCTGTTAATTTTCTACCATGGACTTTTGCTAAGTAAGCAGAAGTACCACTAAGCAGATTATACATTGTTGGTGGGAAGTGCAAATTGTTATAACCTCTAAGGCATAAAATTTAGTAATAACTATCAAAATCACAAGTGCCTATACCTTTTGACCCAGTAATGCAATTTTGGGGAATTTATCCTATAGCTATACTTGCACACCTGGTAAGTGATCTATATATAAATTATTCTTTGCAACATAGTTTGTAGTAAAAGAAAATGTAAATATTACAAATATAGGGAATTGATTAGCTAAGCTATGTACAGTCATACAATTTAATATGACATGGCTATATAAAAATGAGGATACACTCTATGTATGTATGGAAAGATCTCTAAGATATATTGTTATGTGAAAAAGAAAAGCAAGGTACAGGATAATGTGTGTGGTACGCTACCTTTTGAGTAACAAGGGGGGAGATAATTAGAATATATTTTATATTTGATTGAAGGTATGAAGAAAATCTGGCAAGATATACAAGAAGCAATAGTTGTTACCTGTGGGTTTTTCTGGGGAGAGGGCAGTGTTGGAAACTGTGTGGATGACGGACTGGGGTAAGAGAAAATTTTCATTTTTTACTTAACTTTTATTATGCTATAGCAATGTATTACATTTTCGAAGTTAAGTTAAAATTCATAATTGAGTTTACAAAAGAGTCAGTGAAAGACCAGCTGTCAAAAATGAAGGGGAAACAAACAATAAGTAGGACTTGGAAATTTCATTGCCTTTGGAAGCAGGAAGGGAGCATCCCTGATCTTGGTAATTTAGGGCTTGAGTTTAAGTGGTTATCCAAAAGGTGGGGAGCAGAAACTAAGATCCTGCATTAAATTGGAACCCTTAAGGGGCTACATGCTAAGTGAAAAGGCAAAGAAAAAGCCTGCTGTTGTTAAGAGAATAGATCTTAGAACTTATCACAAGAAAAACGAACTTGTAACTGTGTGGTGATGGATGTTAACTAGGCTTATTGTGGTGATCATTTTGCAATATATACATACAACAAATCATTATGTTGTACACCTGAAACTAATACAATGTTATATGGTAATTACATCTCAATTAAAAAAAGAAAAGGATAAAAGTTTGCCCACAAGCACAAGAAGGTAGGTGATCAGGAAGCTTATATATCTCAACCTTGGCTCTGGGTACAGGAAAAATACTCTCCTAAGGATTCATAACTATTGGCCTGACCTCACTTGGGTTAGGTTTCAAATACGCACCCAGAAGAATGGCAATAATTTAAAAGAATAAGGCCAGGCTGTCCATTATCGCCACATTATTTAACATTTTACTGAAGTCAAGAGAAAAATAAATATAAACTGTACATAAAAGTTGAAAAGAAAGAGAAAAATAATTGCAGATATTATTCTATATCTAAAAACCTGTAGAAAGCCAATATAGATATATCAAGATGAGACAAAGTAGATTAATGGAAAAAATGATACAGAATAAAAAGCTCATTTGATAGAATCCAATTCCAATCATGATAAAAAAACTTTTAGTAACCCAGAAGTAGAAGAGGAAATCTTAAACCCAATGAAGGGTATATACAATATAATCTGCACCAAATACTACAATAAATGTCAAAACCTCACAAGTATTTCCTTTAATTTCCTCTCTAATATCACTTCTATCTAAAATTAAATTCCAGTTATTAGAATGATAAAATTGGGAAAAGAAATAAAAGTTATAAAGACTTAATAGGAAGTACAAAAGTTGTTTTATTAGCAGATAAAGATTGCCTATATGGAAAAATTCAAAACAATACTGGGGCAAATTATTAGACATAAGATCTCATAAAGTTTACTGTATATGAGATCAATATTAAAAACTCAATTGCTTTCTTATACATCAACAACAGTCAGAAAATGTGAATGTGGAAGAGGTGACTGTGTACCAGACCAAGCCCTGGTCTTCATTGTCAAGACATTGTTAGGTAACCTGCAACTGATGAGTAATCAGTGTTGATAAGATGCAGTTTCACTGAAGAATAGGCGCTAGTCACATAACCCTGAGGCTTCCAGAGCAAGTGAAACCTGAAGGACTCCAGCGCTGATGGCTTGACTGAGCTGAACTGTTCTTGCATACTCCATTTTGCCTTTCATGACGACTTGGCTGCCATGTGGTGATTTTTGGAAAGTAGGAAGCCAGAACTGGCAGTCACCAAACTTCTCTATGCTGTTGTCATGTATGCTGCATTGTTGGTTATTGTATATTCTTTCTTCAGTTAACTAAACTTGGTGCTAGATTAAGGAAATTATTTCTTCTGAATTTAATTGCCAGTCCATACCTAAGACTACTGCTGCTGGTTGAGAAGAGAAAATGTTTCTTTTTCCAAGATTATTTTGTAAATTTAATAAAATTCCCATCAAGGCAAAAATTCTGTAATACATACGATGTAGCAAAGGACCAAGAAAAACCAGGACAGTTCTGAAGAAGGACAAGATGGAGAGGGGGGCTTAAAAAATCATATTAATTAAGAAAGTGGGGGGCCTCCCTGGTGGCGCAGTGGTTGCGCGTCCGCCTGCGGATGCAGGGGAACCAGGTTCGCGCGGAGAGGGCACAACAGAGGAAGGCCCGCATACCACAAAAAAAAAAAAAAAAAAAAAAAAAAAAAAAAGTGGGAGGAGCTTCAAGATAGCGGAAGAGTAAGAGGTGGAGATCACCTTCCTCCCCACAAATACATCAGAAATACATCGACATGTGGAACAACTCCTACAGAACACCTACTGGATGCTGGCAGAAGACCTCAGACCTCCCAAAAGGCAAGAAACTCCCCATGTACCTGGGTAGAGCAAAAGAAAAAAGAAAAAACAGAGACAAAGAATAGGGACGGGACCTGCACCAGTGGGAGGGATTTATGAAGGAGGAAAGGTTTCCACACACCAGGAAGGCCCTTTGTGGGCGGAGACTGTGGGTGGCAGAGGGGGGAAGTTTCGGAGCCACGGAGGAGAGCACAGTAACAGGGTGCTGAGGGCAAAGCAGAGAGATTCCCGCACAGAGGGTTGGTGCCGACCAGCACTCACCAGCCAGAGAAGCTTGTCTGCTCACCCGACGGGACAGGCAGGGGCTGGGAGCTGAGGCTCGGGCTTCGGAGGTCGGATCCCAGGGAAAGGACTGGGGTTGGCAGCATGAACACAGCCTGAAGGGGGCTAGTGCCCCACGGCTAGCTGGGAGAGAGTCCGGGAAAATGTCTGGACCTGCCTAAGAGACGAGAGACTTCTTCTTGCCTCTTTGTTTCCTGGTGTGAGAGGAGAGGGGATTAAGAGCGCCGCTGAATGGAGCTCCAGAGACGGGCATGAGCCGCAGCCATCAGCGTGGACCCCAGAGACGGGCATGAGACACTAAGGCTGCTGCTGCCGCCACCAAGAAGCCTCTGAGAAAGCACAGGTCACTCTCCACACTGCCCCTCCCGGAAGCCTGTGCGGCCCGCCACTGCCAGGGTCCCATGATCCAAGGACAACTTCCCCGGGAGAACACACGGCGTGCCTCAGGGTGCTGCAAAGTCACGCCGGCCTCTGCCACCACAGGCTCTCCCCGCACTACATACCCCTCTCTCCCCCCAGCCTGAGTGAGCCAGAGCCCCCGAATCAGTGGCTCCTTTAACCCCGTCCTGTCTGAGCGAAGAACAGACGCCCTCAGGCGACCTACACGCAGAGGTGGGTCCAAATCCAAAGCTGAACCCCAGGAGCTATGCGAACAAAGAAGAGAGAGGAAAATCTCTCCCAGCACTCTCAGGAGCAGCAGATTAAATCTCCATAATGAACTTGATGTACCCTGAATCTGTGGAATACCTGAAGAGACAATGAATCATCCCAAATTGAGGAGGTGGACGTTGGGAGCAACGATATATATATATTTTTCCCTTTTTCTCTTTTTGTGAGTGTGTATGTGTATGCTTCTGTGTGTGATTTTGTCTGTACAGCTTTGCTTTCACCATTTGTCCTAGGGTTCTGTCTGTCCGTTTTTGTTTTTTTTTTATTAGTATAGTTTTTAGTGCTTGTTATCATTAGTGGATTTGTTTTTTGGTTTGGTTGCTCTCTTCTTTCTTTTTTTTATTACTTAAAAATGTTTTTTTAATAATTATTTTTTATTTTAATAACTTTATTTTATTTTACTTTATCTTCTTCTTCCTTTCTTTCTTTTTTATCCCCCCTCTTATTCTGAGCCATGTGGATGACAGGCTCTTGGTACTCCAGCCAGGCATCAGGGCTGTGCCTCTGAGCTGGGAGAGCCAGGTTCAGGACATTGTCCACAAGATACCTCCCAGCTCCACATAATATCAAACGGTGAAAATCTCCCAGAGTTCTCCATCTCAATGCCAAGACCCAGCTCCACTCAATGACCAGCAAGCTCCAGTGCTAGACACCCTATGCCAAACAACTAGCAAGACAGGAACACAACCCCACCCATTAGCAGAGAGGCTGCCTAAAATCATAATAAGGCCACAAACACCAGACGGGGACCTCCCCACCAGAAAGACAAGATTCAGCCTCATCCACCAGAACACAGGCACTAGTCCCCTCCACCAGGAAGCCTACTCAACCCACTAAAACAATATTAGCCACTGGGGACAGAGACCAAAAACAACGGGAACTACAAACCTGCAGCCTGTGAAAAGGAGACGCCAAACACAGTAAGTTAAGCAAAATGAGAAGACAGAGACACACAGCACATGAAGGAACAAGGTAAAAAATCACCAGACCTAACAAATGAAGAGGAAATAGGCAGTCTACCTGAAAAGCAATTCAGAATAATGATACTAAAGATGATCCAAACTATTGGAACTGGAATGGAGAAAATACAAGAAATGTTTAACAAGGTCCTAGAAGAACTAAAGAGCAAACAAACAGTGATGAATAACACAGTAAATGAAATTTAAAATTCTCTACAAGGGATCAATAGCAGAATAACTGAGGCAGAAGAACGGATAAGTGACCTGGAAGATAAAATAGTGGAAATAACTACTGCAGAGCAGAATAAAGAAAAAA
>NC_041215.1:112927791-112928272 GCF_002837175.3 Physeter macrocephalus
AAATAAATAAGGAAACACAAGCTTTAAATGAGACATTAAACAAGATGGACCTAATTGATATTTAAGGGACATTCCATCCAAAAACCACAGAATACATTTCCTTCTCAAGTGCTCATGGAACATTCTCCAGAATAAATACAATCCTACCTTAAGAAACAAGAAACATCTCAAATAAACAACCTTAACTTACACCTAAAGCAATTAGAGAAAGAACAAAAAAATGCCAAATAGCAGAAAGAAAGAAATCATAAAGATCAGATCAAAAATAAATGAAAAATAAATGAAGGAAACGATAGCAAAAATCAATAAAACTAAAAGCTGGTTCTTTGAGAAGATAAAGAAAATTGATAAACCATTAGGCAGACTCATCAAGAAAAAAAGGGAGAAGACTCAAATCAATAGAATTAGAAATGAAAAAGGAGAAGAAACAACTGACACTGCAGAAATACAAAAGATCATGACAGATTACTACAAGCAACAC
>NC_041215.1:112928533-112931828 GCF_002837175.3 Physeter macrocephalus
GTAATCCCACTACTGGGCATATACCCTGAGAGAACCATAATTCAAAAAGAGTCATGTACCACAATGTTCATTGCAGCTCTATTTACAATAGCCAGGACATGGAAGCAACCTAAGTGTCCATCAACAGATGAATGGATAAAGAAGATGTGGCACATATATACAATGGAATATTACTCAGCCATAGAAAGAAAAGAAATTGAGTTATTTGTAGTAAGGTGGATGGAGTCTGTCATACAGAGTAAAGTAAGTCAGAAAGAGAAAAACAAATACCATGTGCTAACACATATATATGGAATCTAGGAAAAAAAAAATGGTCATAAAGAACCTGAGGGCAACCAGGAATAAAGACGCAGCCCTATTAGAGAATGGACTTGAGGATATGGGGAGGTGGTAGGGTAAGCTGGGGCAAAGTGAGAGAGTGGCATGGACATATATACACTACCAAATGTAAAACAGATAACTAGTGGGAAGCAGCCGCATAGCACAGGGAGAGCAGCTCTGTGTTTCGTGACCACCTAGAGGGGTGGGATAGGGAGGGTGGGAGAGAGGGAGATGCAAGAGGGAAGAGATATGGGGATATATGTATATGTATAACTGATTCATTTTAGTATAAAGCAGAGACATACCACTGTAAAGCAATTATACTACAATAAAAATGTTAAAAAATAAATAAATAAAAATAAAATAAAATAAGATAAAATAAATTTGTATTTTTTGAATAAAAATTTGAATAAAAATGTTAAAAAAAATTAAGAAAGTGAATTATTAATGAGATCAATCAATTGGCCAATAGAACAACTTATAGAGATTCAAAACATACCTCTATTAATGGAAACTTAATATATGACAGACATGGCATTAAAAAGTAGTGTGAAAATGGCTGAATTGTTCCATAAGTGGTGCTGGGACAATTCCTTATCTATATGGAAAAATAAAATAAATTCTTAGCTCATACCATTCCCAAATCAATTTCAGGTGTACATAAAAGGTATAAAACATTTAGAAGAGATGACAAGAATACCTTTATGGTCTCAAAGTAGATCTCTTAAAACATTTTAAAAAACACTTAAAGGAAAGGATTGATAAATTTTATTAAGTTAAAATTGAAATATTCTATGTCCAAAATATTAAAAATACTCCCCAAAAATCACTAATAAAATGTCAAACAACCCTCCCCAAAATAGACAATGGTATGAATAGGAAATTTATAGGAGAGAGAAAACCAAATGACCAATAAATACATTAAAAAATGATCAAACTCTTCGATAATGAGAAAATTACAAATTAAAACTGTAATGTGATAATATTTAAAACCCTACAAATTGGCAAATATTATAAATAGGACATTTCCAAATGCCGAACAAAGATAATTTACATAAATTGATAGTGAGATTTCAATTGTTACACTGTCTTTGGAAGTGCAACGTGGCAATACTTAAGTTTAAAATACATTTATCTTGGCTACAGGCCTGCAGCTTGTGGAACAGAAAGCACATTCACAGAAAGACAGACAAGATGAAAAGGCAAAGGACTTTGTACCAGATGAAAGAACAAGATAAAACCCCAGAAAAACAACTAAATGAAGTGGAGATAGGAAACCTTCCAGAATGCAGAATAATGATAGTGAAAATGATCCATGACCTTGGCAAAAGAATGGAGGCTAAGATTGAGAAGATGCAAGAAATGTTTAACAAAGACCCAGAAGAATTAAAGAACAAACACCTAGAAGAATTAAAGAACAAACAAACAGAGATGAACAATACAATAAATGAAATGAAAAAAACACAAGAAGGAATCAATAGCAGAATAGCTGAGCAGAAGAATGGATAAATGACCTGGAAGACAGATGGTGGAATTCACTGCTGTGGAACAGAAAAAAAAAAGAAGAATGAAAAGAAATGAAGACAGCCTAAGAGATCTCTGGGACAACATTAAATGCAACAACATTCACATTATAGGGGTCCCAGAAGGAGAAGAGAGAGAGAAAGGACCCAAGAAAATATGTGAAGAGATTATAGTGGAAAATTTCCCTAACATGGAAAAAGAAATAGCCACCCAAGTCCAGGAAGCGCAGAGAGTTCCAGGCAGGATAAACCCAAGGTGAAACACGCCAAGACACATAGTAATCAAATTGGCAAAAATTAAAGACAAAGAATAATTATTGAAAGCAGCAAGGGAATAACGACAAATAACGTACAAGGGAACTGCCATAAGGTTAACAGCTGATTTCTCAGCAGAAACTCTACAAGCCAGAAGGGAGTGGCATGATATACTTAAAGTGATGAAAGGGAAGAAACTACAAGCCAGATTACTCTACCCAGCAAGGATCTCATTCAGATTCGATGGAGAAATCAAAAGCTTTACAGACAAGCATAAGCTAAGAAAATTCAGCACCAACAAACCAGCTCTACAACAAATGCTAAAGAACTTCTCTAAGTGCGAAACACAAGAGAAGAAAAGGACTTACAAAAACAAACCCCAAACAACTAAGAGAATGGTAATAGGAACATACATATCAATAATTACCTTAAACATCAATGGATTAAATGCTCCAACCAAAAGACACAGGCTCGCTGAATGGATATAGACTTTAAAATAAAAAATGTTACAAGAGACAAGGAAGGACACTACATAATGATCAAGGGATCAATCCAAGAAGAAGATATAACAATTATATATGCGCCCAACATAGGAGCACCTCAATATATAGGGCAACTGCTAACAGCTATAAAAGAGGAAATCGACAGTAACAATAATAGTGGGGGACTTTAGTGAAATCGTATCAAGTATCTTTTCTGACCACAACGCTATGAGACTAGATATCTATTACAGAAAAAAACTGTAAAAAATACAAACACATGGAGGCTAAACAATACACTACTTAATAACCAAGAGATCACTGAAGAAATCAAAGAGGAAATCAAAAAATACCTAGAAAAAAATGACAATGAAATCACTAAGACCCAAAACTTATGGAATGCAGCAAAAGGATTTCTAAGAGGGAAGTTTATAGCAATACAATCCTACCTTAAGAAACAAGAAACATCTTAAATAAACAACCTTACCTTACACCTAAAGAAACTAGAGAAAGAAGAACAAATTAAACCCAAAGTTAGTAGAAGGAAAGAAATCACAAAGACCAGAGCAGAAGTAAATGAAATAGAAACAAAGAAAACCATAGCAAAGATCAATAAAACTAAAAGCTGGTTCTTTGAGAAGATAAACAAAATTGATAAACCATTAGGCAGACTCATCAAGAAAAAGAGGGAGAAGACTCAAATCAATAAAATTGGAA
>NC_041215.1:112932510-112933016 GCF_002837175.3 Physeter macrocephalus
CATTCTCAATGGTGAAAAACTGAAAGCATTTCCTGTAAGATCAGGAACAAGACAAGGATGTCCACTCTCACCACTATTATTCAACATACTTTTGGAAGTACTAGCCACGGCAATTAGAGAAGAGAAAGAAATAAAACGAATACAAATTGGAAAAGAAGTACAACTGTCACTGTTTGCAGATGACATGATACTATACATAGAGAATCCTAAAGATGTCACCAGAAAACTACTAGTGCTAATCAATGAACTTGGTAAAGTAGCAGGATAGAAAATTAATGCACAGAAATCTCTTGCATTCCTATACACTAATGATTAAAATCTGAAAAGGAAATTAAGGAAATACTCCCATATACCATTGCAACAAAAAGAATAAAATACCTAGGAATAAACCTACCTAGGCAGACAAAAGACCTGTATGCAGAAAACTATAAGACACTGATGAGGGCTTCCCTGGTGGCGCAGTGTTTGAGAGTCTGCCTGCCGATGCAGGGGACATGGGTTCGTGC
>NC_041215.1:112933188-112970329 GCF_002837175.3 Physeter macrocephalus
ACCCAAAGCAATCTACAGATTCAATGCAATCCTTATCAAATTACCAATGGCATTTTTTACAGAACTAGAACAAAAAATCTTAAAATTTGTATGGAGACACAAAAGACCCCCGAATAGCCAAAGTGGTCTTGAAGGAAAAAAACGGAGCTGTAGCAATCAGGCTCCCTGACTTCAGACTATACTACAAAGTTACAGTAATCAAGACAATATGGTACTGGCACAGAAACAGAAATATAGATCATTGGGACAGGATAGAAAGCCCAGAGATAAACCCCCACACCTATGGTCAACTACTTTGTGACAAAGGAGGCAAGGATATACAATGGAGAAAAGACAGTCTCTTCAATAAGTGGTGCAGGGAAAAGTAGACAGCTACATGGAAAGGAATGAAATTAGAACACTTCCTAACACCATAAACAAAAATAAACTCAAAATTGATTAGAGACCTAAATGTAAGACCGGACACTATAAAACTCTTAAGAGGAAAACATACGAAGAACACTGTTTGACATAAATTGCAGCAAGATCGTTTTTCGTCCATCTCCTAGAGTAATGGAAATAAAAACAAAAAAAACCAAATCGGACCTAATGAAACTTCAAAGCTTTTGCATAGCAAAGGAAACTACAAATGATGAAAAGACAACCCTCAGAATGGGATAAAATATTTGCAAATGAATCAATGGACAAAGGATTAATTTCCAAAATATATAAACAGCTCATGCAGCTCAGTATTAAAAAACAATCAACCCGGGCTTCCCTGGTGGTGCATTGGTTGAGTGTCCACCTGCCGATGCAGGGGATACGGGTTTGTGCCCCAGTCTGGGAGGGTCTCACATGCCGCAGAGTGGCTGGGCCCGTGAGCCATGGCCGCTGAGCCTGCGCGTCTGGAGCCTGTGCTCCGCAATGGGAGAGGCCACAGCAGTGAGAGGCCCGCGTACCGCAAAAAAAAAACCAAACAATCAACCCAATCCAAAAATGGGCAGAAGACCTAAACAGACATTTCTCCAAAGAAGACATACAGATGGCCAAGAAGCACATGAAAAGCTACTGAACATCACTAATTATTAGAGAAATGCAAATCAAAACTACAATGAGGTATCACCTCACACCAGTTAGAATGGGCATCATCAGAAAATCTACAAACAACAAATGCTGGAGAGGGTGTGGAGAAAAGGGAACCCTCCTGCACTGTTGGTGGGAATGTAAATTGATACAGCCAGTATGGAGAACAGTATGGAGGTTCCTTAAAAGACTAAAAACAGAATTACCATATGACCCAGCAATGCCACTACTGGGCATATACCCAGAGAAAACTATAATTCAAAAAGACACATGCACCCCAATGTTTATTGCTGCACTATTTACAATAGCCAGGACATGGAGCAACCTAAATGCCCATCCACAGATGAATGCATAAAGAAGATGTGGTCCATATGTATATTCCATAATAATGGAATATTACTCAGCCATAAAAAGGAATGAAATTGGGTCATTTGTAGAGACGTGGATGTATCTAGAGACTGTCATACAGAATGAAGTACGTCGGAAAGAGAAAAACAAATATCGTACATGGGGGGGGGGGGGGGGGGGGGGATGAATTGGGTGATTGGGATTGACATGTACACACTAATATGTATAAAATGGATTACTAGTAAGAAAAATAAATAAATAAAATACATTTATCTTGAAGCAATTCCACTCCTTAGTATAGACTGTAAAGGAGAGGTGCTCAAAGTGACCAGCAGCTTCAGTGTAACTGTAGGAACTGTTAGAAATGAAAATTATCAGTCCCTGTCTCTTAGGAGAAACCCTGGGGGTGGGCCCCATCAACATTTTTTTAACCAGCCCTCCACGTAATTCTGATGCCCACTAACGTTGGAGATCACTACCTTAGAGAAAAATCACTTATGCCTGTAAAGAGACTTCTACAAGAATGTTTATTGCAGAATTCTGTATAGTAGTAGAAAAATTAGAAGTATCCTAAATGTTCATTAGTATAAAATAATGAATAATGTAATATTTTAAAGGATAAATAAGGTAAGAGTATATAAATACTCTGTCATAGTCCTAGAATAGAATACAATGCTAGAGTTAAAAGGATGAACTAGAATTATATATATTTGTATATCTTAATATTATATTGAAGAGAGAATAATTTTACATATAAAATGTATTATGTGGGGAGATATGGTAGCGACTGAGGCAAACTGGGAATCCATTCCCATCCAAATGGGACAGCCTCTACTCAAGCCTAGCTCCTTGTTACCATGCAGTAACATACACCCCACTGCAGATCTTCCAATTTTTCAAACATTGTTAAAAATTAGAATTTTTATATGAAATGCTCTAAATATTTGAATATTTGTAAGTAATTGAAAAGAAACCCGCTCTGCATATCTAACAAAGTAGGACTGTAGTTAGCGAGTTACTAATTTACTTCTTCTTCTATAGTATACATACGCTAACTCTAGGCATTAAAAGTTTTGATTTTAGATTTGTCTTGTTACCCTATATATACATTCAAGTATATTGGATGGCATTATAGCCATAGTTTTCAGTATGCTTTAAGTATGATAATGGACAGTGTTCTCCAGCTTGTGTGCAGCTGACTATGTTTTTTCAGTAGTGCTGAGCATTAAGTTCAAAGGGAAGAATGGTGGGCTATAAGAGTGGAAGGGTGCAGACAAGGGCAAGATGGTGTTTTCATGTATTGCTTTTATATGACTATTCAAAGAGTACTGAAGTGCTTCACATAACATGTATACATTTATCTGTGTGAAGTTAAACTCTGGCTACCATATGTCTGTGGAACATCTGGGTGACTTTGAATAAGTCTTTTACTTTCCTTAAGGCTCTAGTTTTTCCTGATGGAATGAACCATATCTTGGCCATCCCTATCACAGAGTCCCAGATTCGTTAATATTTCTTTAATTCATAAATGCATTAACAAATAAGTAAACTAGTAAATAAAAATGAAGAGCTTAGTCTAAAGTTATGCTGTCTGTTGCAACCTTCAGAATTCACATTCTGTGATACATAATGCTATAAAAATATTTCTCACCTATCTGCACAACCAGATTAACATTTATGAAATGCATTTTAGAACAAAACCAGAAGATGGCAATAGAGTAACATAAACCTAAACACTAGAGGCACTTTATGTAGTTTTATGTAACCTGTGTCCTTCAATATACTTGTATTGACTACTTCTTTAACCTTTTGTCTCGTAATTCCTACAAATAGCTTGTTATGCAAGTGGGCTGGAATGCATACTTTAAAAAAATTTTTTAAAAAGCCAACAACAACAAAACCCCACATAGTATCAGCATTCTCTTGCTCTGTACAAAAGAATATCCAGAACTCTTTCTCAGCAAGACTGTCCAGAGAAAGAACCACACCCTAGAATAATCAAGAGACTTGCCCGTAGTAACTGCTTTCAGCCTTAATTTCTGAAAGCATCATGGGTAAGTACTTGGGCTTGCTGAAAGATTTGCGTTCAACCCTGATTTTATCATTTATAGGCTCTGTGATCATGGGCAAGTTTTTCTTTCCTGAAAGTTAATTTCCTCTTCTGTAAAATAGGAGTAATAATAGCTGTTATCTTGTGATTATAAGGATTAGATGAAATTATACATTTAGCTCAGTGTCTGACATGTAATAGGAAGCTAAAAATTATTCTTCCCACTAAATGTGGATGAAAGAAATTTGCTTTGTATCAATAATTAGTTTTCAAAGAATACTAACAATTGGATTGTATCAGATTTTTTTTATTGCTTGTGAAATATGCAACTGAAACAAAATAAAAGAGAAATAAAAATTTCCTTAAACATGTTGTAAGTTTCTATTTATAGTGGACTGACTTCTGCCATTATGTCAGAGCTAAGTAGAGATTGGTGTTTTATTTACAGTGTTTCCCTTTTTTTTTAGGCCACAGATACATTATCCTTAACACTACATTCAGTCTCCTCTAATCAGTAAATACAGGCTCATTTCCATTCACTGATGATGTGAATTAGAGCTTTATCGAGCAGGACTATGTGAAGTGATCTTATTTGTGCTGATGATGATAGTAAAAATATAATAATAAACCAAGCTCTTTCCATTGTTCTCTCTGAGCTATCTGGTACTCAACAGGAACATGTGATGTTTTGCATTTTAAGTTGCATAAAATAACAAACTGCATTCAGGCTAGCAGAGGGGCTCCAACCTCTCTCAAGGAGAGAGAGAGACAGAGAGATGCCATTAAGATACCACTTTACAAAGTGAAGTGAGCCTGTAGAGAAAACCAGCACCATAATTGATAATTTCTTTCAAAGTAATTAGAGCAGAGATGAGAGTCAGTGAACTGTAATATATAGAATTATCCCATTCACTGTCTTTATAGACATGGTGTTACCTGTCTACTGTCATTTTTTCCCTCTTTGAAATCCAGACAGCACCGATAATTGACGCTAAGCACTTTCTGTTTAAATACCAAAGTCAGAAGTTCTTATTTCACATTAGCAATACATGGGTGTTTTAAAAATGACAAAGCCAGGGTCTCATTCCCGATCTCTTAAATCAAAATTTCTGTAAGCAAGAACATAAATTATTTTTTAATTTTTATTTATTTATTTTTTGGCTGTGCCATGTGGTGTGTGGGATCTTAGTTCCCCGACCAGGGATCGAACTCGTGCCCTCTGCATTGGCAGCACAGAGTCTTAACCACTGGACTGCCAGGGAAGTCCCCCATAAATTATTTTTTAAAAAATGTTTGCCAGTTGATTCTAATATGCATCCAGGGTTGGGAACAACTGAGCTAAGTATTATGAAGTTAGCACTTCTAGCTTGGCTCTGAACAATTCCCTATCCCATTTTCTCTAACTCTCTTGCAAATGTCCTGCACTGACCTCCTTCTTAACCAGATCTAGTACATCTGACAGGATTTCCTCGGCTTTCCATCTCTCTACACCCCAATGTGCCTCTACTTCACAGGTCCAGTTTTCATCCCTTGCCTCAAAGGCAGAAGTGTCTTTATGCTTTGTTTTCAAAGCTTTCTCCTCCACCTTAAACTCGCCTACTTCCTTCAGGACCATGCTCCTTCAATTATCTTCTACGGTCTTGAATTTTCACTTCAAGCTCTACAAACTCTTGAATGTCTCCTATGTGTCAGGTGCTAGGTCTCCAAAGGAGAAAGAGACACTCAAGAGGTTCAGTCAAGAAGGGGAGACAGAAACATAGACCTAATTATACTGTGGTGTGATTTGGACAATGGGGAAATATGTAAAGAACATGGAAGTAGCAAAAAAGAAGGTGATTGTCAAGTTTTCTGTACCCAGTTCCTCCTATGCCAAAAAAAAAAGTCAGTTTTATATATCCTAAATGGCAATGGATTTTCCTTTTTTCTTAATTGCCCTTTTTTTCTGTCTTTTCTTACAGTGCCAAGTTTCTTCAAAGGGTAACTGACATTCATGCCACTAGTTCCCAATGCATTTCTTAACCTTTTTCCATTGTAGCATCTGTTTTTACCGCTAACATTTTCTGGCTCACCAATAACCTGCTTTTCAATAACCTGATTTCTCAACACTATCACATGCACCGATACCTTCACTTCTGCTGGCTTTTGTGACATTACATCCTCTCCATTCTCCCCTGACCTCTCTGAGAAGTCTTTGCCTATCTCTTGTTTAGCTATTCTTCCTCTCACCCATGAATTACGTGGTCTTAAATAATCCAATATCAAACTTCTGTCTTTTTTCTGTGCACTCCCTTCCCTGAAGATCTAATCAAATGATCACTTCCATCTAGAAAAACAATCTAAAAATGAATTTCCAGTCTAATAAACCATTAGCACCTCGAGGGTAGGAACAGTATCTTACTATTCTTTTTTAAAAATCTTGAGTGCTAGTATATTTAAAAAGATCCAATAAGTGTTATATCAATTGAAAAAAATCTCACAGATTGATTCTCACAATCAATTTGACAATCCCCCAAGGTTCAGTTCTTTCTTTCTTACTGTCCACTGGTTATCTCTACACATTCTCAACAATTTAATTTGTCCTAAACTGATCTTTTAATTCATTCTCTGAATCTATTCATTTTTTTCAACAAATATGTACTGAATGACCACCAGGTACCATACTAGCCACTAGGGATACATACATGGGTGAACAAAGATGCTGTGGTTCACTTTCTTATCAGATTTCCCTCTAAGGCAGTTCCTAATTACAATATTGTTACCATTTTTTCAATATCTAGGCCCAAAAGGTTAAAATAATAAATGACTTCTCATTCATTGAATAAGTTCTTAATAGTTTACCTTCCCAATGGCTCTAGTACAACTGGATCTCTGTGATATTCTCCCAAGAATTTTTCAATTTCTCTTGTTTTAAACATATTCCTAGAGTCCCACTCTAAGCACTGTAAATTTCTGCTGACATATCTTCAGTGTTTTCCATTTCATTTCTCTGCTGGAACACTTTCAGTGTGTTCAGAACCCATAAGCCAATATGCAGGGTCCTTCCCCATCAGGTCCCACCCACCTCCCTTGCCACCATTCTCTTGCGCTGCTCTCTTTCATATACGTTCCCACTCCAACCAGACTGGTTTTCTTGCTGCTCCCTGAGCACACATTTCCCTTTCTTACCTCTGGGGCTTTGCCCTTGCCCTGTGTTCTGGGGAGGTATTCCCTCCTTTTCTTTTCTTATTCATTGGAAGCCAAGCTACCCTTAACACTTAGCTCAAATACCTCTTCCTTTCTGAGCCCTTTTATCTCTACTCAGCATAATCTCTTCTACTTGGGAATTGCTATAAGGACTTGTTATCACTGAAATTTTTTTCCTAGAGCTTTGTGATCATCTCCTGTTATACTTGTTACATATTATCTGCACTTATGTTTTTCTGGTAGCAATATTAATGCATAAGACAAACAGCTCCAATTCAAGTTACTTTTTCTATACAACATATCTTTTTTATTGCCCAAGCTCACCTAGTTATTTTATACTATTAGGTTTTTCTATACACTCTTATGAGAGGAATGATATAAAGAATACAGGTTGCTGGGGGCTTCCCTGGTGGCGCAGTGGTTGCGCGTCCGCCTGCCGATGCAGGGGAGGCGGGTTCGCGCCCCGGTGTGGGAGGATCCCGCGTGCCGCGGAGCGGCTGGGCCCGTGAGCCGTGGCCGCTGGGCCTGCGCGTCCGGAGCCTGTGCTCCCCAACGGGAGAGGCCACAGCAGAGGGAGGCCCGCATACCACAAAAAAAAAAAAAAAAAAGAATACAGGTTGCTCATCAAGTAACTGAGTCAGAACTCAGTATATAAAGTCTTTTAATAATATTAATTATTCATAAAGCCAGAAAGAATTGCATGTGGGCTTATAATGTTCCATGTTAGTCAGCTTATGGTTTTTAAAGTTTACTTATTATTTCCATTTGAAATTGGAAGATATTAAGAACCCAGTATGTACAGAGCACTGTATGCCAGTGTTCAGGAATAAAGGAGCATGATGTCTGCAACTTATTGCTTTGTGTGTGTGCATGAGAGAGAATGATAAAGTAAATACAGAAAACGTTAATGGTTATGAGCATAGTGAAGGATAGATGGGAGTTATTTGTACTATTCGTGCAACTTTTCTGTAAGAGTGAAATTGCTTAATGATAAAATTTTTTAAAATTAAAAATCTTTCCTTCAACTCTTTGTGTTGAAAATAATGCCTAGGGAATTCCCTGGTTGTCCAGTGGTTAGGACTCTGTGCTCTCACTGCTGAGGGCCCTGGTTCAATCCCTGGTTGGGGAACTAAGATGCCACAAGCCGCTTAGTGCGGCAAAAAAAAAAGAACAATAAAAATATTTACTCATCTTTAAAAATTATTTGGATAGCTAACTATTATATTTTTGTATCAGAAATAAATATTTTCCAACAAATACTGAGAACCTATTTTGTGCTAGGCACTGTTCAAGGTGCTGAACATAGCTCCTGCCCTTATGGAGCTTATAAGCTGTGAGGGAAGGAAAGTGTTGAGAATAGACAAGCAAACGATGGCATATCTGAAGATGATAAGGTCTAACGGGACACATGAAGCAAAAATGACAGGTGGTTGGGGTTGGTGATAGGGTTCATCTGAGGAGAGAATCAGGGAAAGTAAAGGAGTGAGCAAAGAATGTAGTCAGTGGAAGAGTTGTCTAGGTGGGGGAATAACAGGTGTAAAGGCCTTATGTGCTTATCATGTCTAGGAAGCAGCAAGGGGACTGGAATAGCTAGAAGAGAATGTGAAAGAGGGAGAATGATTAAGGGATAAAGTGAAAGATGTAGTGGATGCCAGATAATATGAGACCTTATAGGACTTTGTAAGCTTGTTGGCTTTTACTCCAAGTGACCTAGAAATGGAGGGTTTTGATCAGGGAGTGAGATGATCTCATTTATGAGGATAATTGTGGCTATGTTGTAGAAAACAGATTGTAAGATGGATAAGGCTGAAACCTGGTAGGTGAATTCTGAGGCTATTGCAATAATCTAGTTGAGTGGCTTGAAAACCAGGTTGCTAGCTGTACAAGTGGAATGAGAAGTAGTTAGAATTTGAGACTCTGCTGAAGATAGAGAAGACAGGATTTGTTAATAGACTGGATGTTGGGAGTGAGAAGAAGTGGCAAATCAAGGAAGATTCCAAGGTTTTTCACTGAGATGGGGAATACTGTGTGAGGAAGAGGCTTTGGAAAAGGAAATCAGAATTTCATTTTTGGATATGTTATGTTTGAGCTAACTATGAGACATACAAAAGAATAGGTTCACCAGGAACTTAGATATATGAGCTTGGAGTTCAGGGGAGAGAACTATGCTAGAGAATAGATCTGAGAGTTATCAGTATATAGATGGTATTTAAAGTAATGAGACTGGATGGGATCCTCTAGGAAATGAATGAAGAGAAAAACAGATATCTAAGGTTTGGAAAATAAAAGAACTTTCAGGAGATAAAGAAACAACAACAGGAGAATGTAGAGTTCTGAAGAAAGTGTTTGAGGAGAGAGTGATCAATTTTGTCAAATGCAACTGATAGGTCAGTTAATTTAAGGACTGAGAATTTAATTGTGAAATGGGGGTGAATTGTTGCTTTGATCAGAGGAGTTTTGGTGGAGTGATGAAAGTGAAAGGCCAGTGGGCTCAAGAAGAAGAATTAGAGGAGAGGAATTGAAGCTGGTGAGTGGAAACAATGCTTTCAAAGAGTTTCTCTGAGAAGGGGAGCAGAGGATTGGGGAAGAGCTAGAGAGGGCAGTGAGGTCAAGAGTGTTTGTTTTTTTTTTTAATACACAGGAGAAATTACAGGTGTGTATGTTGATGGAAAGGACCAAGTAGAGAGGAAAAATTAACACTGCTGGGGGTGGAGGAATTGTAGAAGCTATGTCCTTGAGGAGGCAAGGGGGAATGGAATCCACGCACAAGTGAGCAAGGTGGCCACAAGCAGCTTTGCCATAGTAACTGGAGGGAAGGTGGACTATATGAGCACAGAGGCATATAAGCTGGTAGAGAGAGGGGAGCACTTATGAAAGCTGTCTTCTAATTTCTTCTATTCTTTCAGTGAAATAGAAAGCAAGGACATCCTCTGAAAGTGAGATGAGGCAGGAAGTGTTGGAGATTTGAGAGAAGAAGAGAAAGTGTGAAATAATCATCCACTAGAGTGAAAAAGTAAATGTCTGAGGGAAATGTAATAGTGTACTAGATTAAGGGTGTGTAAGATCATACATTTAAATTGAGCTCAGTCACTGTTTTCTCAGCCACTGTCAGCTGGGCAGGTGTCACGCAATAGACTGAACCATGAATTTCACCAAAATTGAGGTTGGCGTGTGAATACTACAGATGATAAAAGGGGAAAGGTATGTAGAGGTGTGATTATCATTATGGACTATGGAAGCTAAGCCAGATAAAGTGTGAAGTAAGGACATGTAAGGGCAGTGGGGAATCAAATGGAACTGGGATCAGAGGTTTGCAGAGATGTCGGATCAAGCTGCTAAAGAGGGTGAGGTAGAAAGTGAGGAAATGCTATGATGTCTGAATTTGAGATTTTGGAGGGTGTGCAGTTACTGAGAACGGCAATGTCCAGGAGCATGTCTGCGTGAGTTAGGTGGCTGAGGTACGATTAGAGGACATGATCATTGGAGAAGAAAAGGCCATGGTACTGTGAGGTCAGGATGTTGGAAGATCATCTGCAGGGATATTTGAATCCTCAGTACTTGTGAGGGTGAGTGATCTGGGGATCCGTAGATGATTACAGCAAGGAGAGACAGCAGTTGACATGGCTTGATGGCAGGAACTTCAACGCTGGAGCGTTCTAGGGCGGAGGAGAAGAATGTTCTGGAAGTGACTCAACTCATCTCTAGACCTTGTATACAGGAGGTGCGGAAAGTAAACAGGTCCCACTTGCAGGAGGAGCAGAGTTTGCAGGGAAAGGCCAAATTTCGGTTAGAGTAAGAAGATGAAGGGAACTTGAAGAGATTGAGGATATATACTTTCTCTGTCTCTCTGTTCAGTGCATTTTCCTTTAAGAGATTAAGAAGTGTTCCTTCTACCACAGCTGTCTTAAGAATGTTGCTGCCCATCATTGCTATATTAACTGGAGATGAAATGTTTATGAAGTAATCTATATTTTCCTTATGAAGCATCGATTTTTGGTAATAGAAATTGCAGTTGAATGCTCTGATGAACTGTAATGTAAGACATGAACTAATTAATCTAGAAGGCTGATATAAGAACAAGATTTTTTTGGTAGCTAGTCAAATGTTTTCAGCATAATTATCGGAACAGATAAGGAACAGTATTACTTAAGATAAGACAGGAATAGTAGGATGACTCTGGATAAATAGTTGCCTCACCTAAAAGTAAATCAGTTATTTTTCTTCCAAATGAGGTTAAGCACTTGTAACTACACGGATTGACTTTCAAATTAAGACTTCTGAAGAATGATGACTTCATTTACATTTAAAAAACTCAATTTCATACACACCACAACTTGGAGGGATCTCAAGGGAATTATTTTGAGTGAAAAAATATTTTGAGTGAAAAATTTCATTTTTATGACATTCTTAAAATAACACAATTACAGAGATGGAGAACAGATTAAGAGTTAGGGGTTTGGGGGAAAGGGTGAGTATGGCTATAAAGGGTAGCAAGAGGTAAACTTGTGGTTATGAAATAGTTCTATGTTTGATTGTGGTGGTAGTTACATGAAGCTATACATGTGATAAAATTGCATAGAACCATGCATACACACACACACACACCCCCACAAACACGAGTGCATGTATAACTGGTGACATCTGAATAAGCTCGGTGGATTGCACTGATGTCAACTTCCTTGTTTTGTTATTGTACAGTAGTTATGCAAGATGTCAGTATCAGGTGAGGAAGAATGAAGGATTCATGGCACTTCCCTGTATGTTTATGTGCAACCTCATGTGCAAATACAGAAATTAAAAGTTTACAAAAGTCCTGCTAGCTCTCCCAAAAACACAAAAAACAAACGAAAATACTGCAGGAATCAATGGACACATAATTTAGAAATAAAATAGTGGGTTGTGGGGGAAGAATGGTATGAAATTTAAAAGTAATACTTAAAGAAGACTTCCTGTTTTCATGCCTTGTGTAACACAAACAATTGACAGGTATTCCAATTGACTCTCCGATATTTAACAGGCTAGGAAATTACTTTTAAAACTTTCCACAAATTGTCTTATCAACCCATCATTATCTAGCCTTTTTGCTATGCTCTCGACATGATTTTCCTTAGAAATGGTTTCCATAAAATATATGTTTCTATGCAGAAGAATTGCTAATGCTTCTTTTAGCAGATGATGATAGTGATGCACTCCATTGTTTCTGTTTTGGCCTTGACTCTTTGGAAGTTCAGAGTTAATACATAAGATATACAAAAAGGTTTATGTGCAGGAGCAAAAGGAATTACTTTCATACATAAGTACATAAGTAAGGTACAGATTTTGAAATGTCATTAGAGGTAAATGAGGAGTACTCTGTCACTTACCCTGACTTTGGGTCTTCTGTGGCCCTCTTGGTTTAGGTTTTTCAGTAATTAACTTTATCTTTTTACCGCCTCTAATGCGCATTTGACTTGAGTCAGCTTATTTCTTGTTTCCAGAGCAGGCTGCCTCTGCTCAACTCTCTTCCAACTCAGAGTATCTCTTTCATAGAATAATTTCTGTCTCTTTAGTTTCATTAATCACCTAAAGGAGAAATGGGGAAAGATATCTACAGCAGGTCCTAAGAAAGAGCCCAGCTTTTCTTAAGGCAATGCATTGCTAATATGTTTACAAGATTATGTGCTAGTGTTTGGGTGAATATATTTATTTAAATTCTCACAATCATAGGATTCAGAAGGAAAGATTTGAAGAGGCAGACTCTGCTCAAATTCGTGCAGCTGGTCAGGAATGGATCCAGGCAGCCAAACTCCTCCTTTAGTGCTTTTTTCAAATATTTCATGAGGTTGGGAGATGAATTGCTCATATACATACACACTGTCAACACTAGCAAGTAGTGTAATAATTTTTTAATGAAAGGAATAATTATCCTTTGAAATTTAATTGTAGTAAAAGTACTTCTTGAAAATATGCTGCAATAATGGAGAGATTATATGTAAATCTAAATTTATGTTATCAATATCTATTTTTTTCTATTTGTATACTTTAAAATATCCCATTTAATTAAGCATCACTATATGAAGAATCTTTCATTATAAAATATTTTCTATGTGCTTGTGGATAGAAGACGATAACAATAATGTACATGTATCTAGTGCTTTTAAAGTTTCTCAAATATTTTCGTTCAATGTTCACAAAAGCCAACTGAAATAAGAAGAATTGGTTTGGCCATCATTTTGTGACTTAGAAAACTGGCCATGACCAGAACCAGTGGCAATTAGAACCCAAGTTTTCTGATGTTGAATTTAGTGCTCCTCTGACTAAATCAAAGTGCTTTTTAAGTCAGCAAATGTTGCTTAACTACCTGTAAAGGAACAGGTTGTATCTCCATGCTTTTTGCCACCCCTGCATCAGGACTGGCACATCTTAGGGGTAGGTGAATACAACCCAAGATGAATGTGGACCCTGGAAGTATAGTTCATATCTGGCAATATTTATTATTTACTCTTACTTCAATTATGGAGAAAGGTGTTATTCAAAATATAAATTATTATTTCAGAAAGGATTTTATGAAAAATTACATCAAACATTCAGATACTGCACAGGACTATTAAATGACAGTAGGATTTTAGCTTTTGTCACATCTTTAAGTTAGGTGAGAGGGCTCACTAGAAGCTTCTTTGCATGAAGACCTAGAAGCTTCTGGGGTAACTCACTGAGAAAAAATGGAGTTGTGCACCATACATTTGGCTAAGTAAGAAAGCCTTGGTTTTTGGTTCAGGCGATGGAGATAAGGATGGTTCTGTATCCTGCATGGTGCTTGTCATTTGATTTGGTTCCTCACTCTAGCCCCACTAAGTGAATGCATGTGCCCTAGGGTGCTGTCCACCCTTGTGGCACTGTTATGTAACCTAGTACAACTAGGAAAATCACCTCCTTTGGGCAGATGCAGTCCCAGGAGCACAGGGCTTGGTGGCTCAGCAAGATGATGTAGCCTTTGTGGGAAGAAAAAGGCTCTTCCTCCTCCAAGGAGATGAAGTACCTCACCAGTGGGCTGGCCCACAGTGCATGGGATAACAACTACTCACCTCTTCATTTGGGCACAGATTTTACAGTCAGGCAGTGCCTCATGTGTGCCCTGTTTTGGGGCTGGTATAAAATCATACCTTAACAAAACATAGTTTCATTTAAACTGTAAAGTATTGACCATATCAGTAGCAGTGTGTAGGGACTCTTCAATAGCACTTAATATAAGGGAAGAGTGACACTGACTCCTACTTTTAAAAAGAAAAATGTGTTGCTTTGACAACTTAAGAGACTTCAATGACTCAATAGGGGCAGGAGGTGATGGTGCCCAGCTGACATGGCCAAATGCAGCAGATGCACAGTGACGAACTGTGAGTGTCCACCAGACATGCTGGTGCCCGATGGGTACTTGTGGAAAGTGGCAAGTGCACAGCAGATTTGGTAGCATCCAGCAGGTGCCACCAAGCTGAAGTGTAGGGCAGTTTGTACTGGGTGCTCAGTAAGGCCGTTGTGAAGCTTGGCAGGAAGGACATGCATGTGCATCTGCAAAACAACCCTGAGGACCCCCAGCACACTTGCTGAGGGCAGAGTGAGGGGATTACCCTAGGTAGGAGCCTGGAGGTTTTATCTTATGGTGGTGGTAGTGAAACATTAGTGAGATCTGGCTCTTTGCTGTTACTGTCTGTCCATCTGTTCCCACAATCTGGTAGGAAGCCTGGAGTAACTCAGATTACACACATAAAACATTAGAGATACACTACATAATGAAGCCCATCCTTAATATTTGGCTAGAGATTAAAACAATTTTAGAAAAAATGTGACCTGGTGTTATTCCTATAGGAATGTTTTAACTTTTTTTCTGAGAAAGAAAATTTGATAGGCTTTTGTACTTTTGTACAAGCCACATCCAAATAATCCTACAATAAATTCTTAATATAAGAAGAAATGATCCTCCACACTCCATAAATAACTTTAATAAAAGCGTGCTAGCTGAACAGGTGAAAATGACAAGGAAGTGATGGGGGGAGGGGTCATTGAGTAAGTGATGCACAAACAGATTTTTAGAAATTAACTGGCTGGTCAGTTTCAATGAAGAAGAAAATGACTTTTGGGGAGGTGAGAAAACCCCTTAGAAAAGTTTTTTTGGTATTTGATTTACTGATTACTTTTGCATAAAGATAGCATGCCACAATATAGAGGCAGTGGTATAGCTGCATAGGCATCGTTATCTTTTTATATCATGGAGGCAGGATAACAAGGAATTATAGTCCAAAAATAACTGTGTTTTAAGTGGGCTGGCATTGATGGGATGCAAGCAGGAAACAGCTTGATTCAGTCTCACCACTCTCCTTTGGAGAGTCTCTCTGTTGAATATTTTCCTTCCTGGGTCAAATCTTCCATCATTTACAGTGAATTTTCCAGTCACCCTTATGTAGTAAAAACATTCTTGTTACTTTTAGTCAGCCTATTAAAGCATTCCTTAAA
This sequence comes from Physeter macrocephalus, assembly GCF_002837175.3. Taxonomy (NCBI): domain Eukaryota; kingdom Metazoa; phylum Chordata; class Mammalia; order Artiodactyla; family Physeteridae; genus Physeter; species Physeter macrocephalus. Next base: position 112,948,319 of record NC_041215.1, read on the forward strand.
AGCACATACAACATTCTTCCCCAGAAAAGTTCTACTCAATATAGTTTTCTCCATCTCATTACATAAAACATGAGTGGTAGAGTTAAATAGACAAGGAGATTGGAAGTTGTGAAAAATGAGCCTTTCCTCTGTTAACTTTGTCCCCTGTCTAATGGAATACGCATTGGATTAGAGGAATCTTCCTGACAGAGAACATCTACAGTTATTAAGTGATTTAATGGCTGTCACTTTCCAAAACAGCACTTGTTAAAGGGAAACACCAATGCCTTTGCTTTAGATAATTAGAGCTTGCAAGGTGAGATCCTAAGTGTCAGTAATTACGTAAATTGGGGCTTTTTTCTTGGAGGAGCGCTTTTATCCTACTTTTGGAAACACGTTAATGCCACTTCCACTCTCCTCCACTTCAAAGGCTTGGCTCACTGCAATGACCTTCTCTGCGAGCTGCCTGCTGCTTCCTGCACATCAGTTCTGCTCTCTTTCCACAGGGAGTCACTAGAGACCAACTCGAATTTCTCCTTGGAGGCAGGCCATTTTCATGACTTTCTAGGTATTTGTTAAGAGGCCTATTCTTATATTTTCTTTTCCAGAATCATTTTAGCCCTGTCAATATAGTAACACGCATCTGTAGGATGACAGACAACCAAATAAAAGCCAGGGTCAAAGCTATGATAGTTCACTCCCTCATATCTTTTGTATTAGATTCTGAAAGCAACTTTTAGAAAGAACTCACCACAAATATTTAAAGAAAAGTTAACTGAAGAAATCAGAGATATTTGCTGTGATACATATATAGACATAGATACACACACATCATAGAAGCTTATATTAATTACTGACATTATATATTTCATATATCTATATCTGTATATACAACTATCTATCTATCTCTATATACACAGAGCATAACTACTAAATATGGCAAATGCAGGCAAGGCCACCTTGAGTGCAGGCTGTCTAATCCCCACCATACCTGGGAAGGTGTTTCTATCCCCGTTTTTATAGAAAAGGAAAAAGAAATTCAGCAAGATTAAGTGGCTTGCCTATAACCTCATATCTAAATCTTCCTGGCTTTTTAGCCCATAACCTTCTATAAAAACATTCTGCTCAAAGAGCAAAACAAATGCAAATTACTTTCCTCAGTACTTTATAAAATGGTAAGCAAGCCATCATTTATTCAATAAATATTTAATTTATAATTGTATATTCCATCTTATTCCAAAAAGGATGAGGAAGCTTATCAAAGCAAATAGAGTAAACTCAATAGGCTATAAAAGAGAAAAGAAAACTTGGTACAGGAAAAATGAAAGCAAAACAGGTGAATCAAGAGAGATAATACTTTATAGTAATAAAGTATGTAGAAAAGCTGTATTGCAAGTGTGGACCTAAAGACTTACACAATAAGGGGAATCCTCCTCACCTTTTAGTCACAGTATTTAATTACACATTCCCAGTATTTCATAAAAGTTCTTTAATTTTGTTCTTTTTCTTCATAGTTAAATAGCTAGTCAACCAACATGTGAGTAAAGAATTGAGGCTGATTTGCTGCTTTGGTGTACTTAATAGTTTTCATCCTTGTTGATTTGTTTTGAATTTATGGAAACTATGCTTATTATCAATATCACAAACACTTTCAGTTTTCAGTTTTGAATTCATTATTATAGAATGTGTACAAAATGCAATAAATATTCAAATAATTTCAGAAAGACAGGTGCAATCCATTGCACAAACCCAAATAGTATTGCTGGACAAAGGGGAACTGTTAGTTGGTATGTAACAGCACAAAAAGTGTTGGAAGCAGCAATTTGACTGGAGGCCAAAAAAGAAAAAAAGTTAGTATATGAGAATTGGTTAAAGAACGTCACTAAATAGTGTCCAAAAAAATAAGATGTACAAAAGTCAAACCTCAAAGACTCATACATAGACATGCATGTCATAGAATCCTTCCTACACAGATGCTAGAGGTGGGTTGCAAATGTGTCCAAAAGATCACAGCAAAGAGAAAAAAACATTAGTTACAGGTTTTACAATAAGTTGGAAAAAAATATCCATAGTCCAAGATAACTTCTCCTGGTTTGGAGAGAGCCTTTTTTCAAAGAGAAAACCTGGGCTTCCCTGGTGGCGCAGTGGTTGAGAGTCCGCCTGCCGATGCAAGGGACACGGGTTCGTGCCACGGTCCGGGAAGATCCCACATGCCGCGGAGCGGCTGGGCCCGTGAGCCATGGCCGCTCCACAGCAGTGAGAGGCCCGCGTACCGCAAAAAAAAAAAAAAGAGAAAACCTATGTGATATGAATACTTAATTTCTCTTCCTTTAAGAATCAAGAGTTTGCCGTTTGGAAAAATGTCTTCAATGTGTGTAACTGATCTTTGTTCTCCACAACCTCTCTAAAAAAGTACAGAAATTCATCAAATGACAAGATTGACCTCTAAGCCTATCCAAGACTCTAGAAACAAGTTTATGTTAGGTACAAGTTATGTTAGGTTATATTCAAGCTTAGATAAGTTCAAGAGAAAAATAACATACGTGAGGAAGTGATGGTGCCACAATCAAGGAAAGAAGTGTCATAGGATTTTAATTTCAATTCCGGTTACTTACAGGTTATTATAAAGGAACTTTCAAATGTCAGTTTTTTCTCTGAAGGAAGGAAACTCAAAATTAGGGTCCATTTTATCATCATTACTCCCTTGAGGGTCTTCATATTTTCTATTATATTATTATGACACTTCTCACTTTTGATATATATTTTTTTCAGTTGGAACAGGAAAAAAATGAGAATTTTGACTGTTTAGAAAAGTTTAGCTAATTCTCTTTTTATCTGGGTTTAGCAAACTCAGCAAATAATGAGTTAAACTGTTAGTCTGAAACCATGTGAATTTCAAGGGAAATTAAATCTTTGATTTAGTTATATATTACTCATTCAAATATTATTTGGTAGAAAATGCTTGATGTCTAGAAACCTTATGAACCATTTTAATCATCTTTTTTTAATTTGACTCAGGAAGTTGATTTTCATGGGTAGTAAATAAAGTTTATATCTGGAAAAATGAAACCACAAAGTCTATCAATACAGTTATTATAGTTTGTATCACCAATTTTTCCAAACAGATTTGATATGGCTCACAATAAAAGCATTTTCAATAGGGCAGTTAAAAATAAAGGTAAAAATTGAGGTAAAAAGATGTAAAGAAAAAAATAATATGGGAGAATTGTAAAATATATTAAATTTGTTCTGAGCTTTCCGACCACCAAAGCAAAAGGCAAATCAAATCATTTTACTTGGAAGAAATCTGACAGTTGGCTCTACATCTTGGATAGCAGAAACATCATGAGAGCAAAAGCTAAGCAAAGAAACCAACAAACCAGGACAGCCTTGTTTAGCAATAGTTTCCAAAATAAATGAAAACTTGAGCCTTCTTATAAAGTACTTCTTAACAGAAATAGTATAAATTCTGTTGTTTGAAATCATGGGAGAATTTTTTTTTTTTTACCATAAACAAACTGAATGAAAACTGGGTTATTTGGTAGTGGTATGAAAGTTTTCATTAAGTACCTATTTAATTTTTATTTGGGTACACATTTGTTTTAAAACCTAGACTTCTTTGCAAACTTCTTTTTTTTGCAAGCAAAACATTGGTCTTTAAAAAATGTTTTTTTTTTTTTTACTGCGTCTTCCTTTAGTTGTACTACTATTATGTGATTTAAAAATCAAAAGAAACTTTAATTTTGTTTCTAGTTGCTAATTACAAAAGCAATACAACCCCAATTATGCAAAGTCAAGGATGCCTACATAAAGAAAACATGCAAACAGAGGAAAATCTCATAATTATACATGTCTATACATAACCATTAATGACATTTTGGTATCTTTCTCAACCCTTTGAGTATGTGTGCACATTTTATAGCATAAAGTTTTACTGTGTTTTATTTGTTAAAACTAATGGAACTTGAATTTGGAATATTGATACAAAAATCAACTGCAGAAATGCACTAATTTTACTGGATTAATACTGGTAGATTTTATTTGCCATGTACTGTTCAGGGACTACAGCTTAAGGAATTTGACAGATAAACTTTGAACTCATATATTAGTAAGGGGAAATAAAGGAATCATTTAGATTACTTAGCTATAGAGAAGAAACTGTTTTTGGAATTAAAAGACATGCAATCACGGGGTTAAATTATTCTGAGTTTTTTTCTCAACTTTCTCTGGCTTTCCCTGGTTTTCCTGCCCCTAGCCCTCCTCTTCCCTTTGGGCTCCCTATTCCATCTTCCTTAATTTATATTTCTTTCTAGCATTATCACTTTCTAACTTCCTATGCTACTTACTTATATATTTGGTTACTTATTTTTTCCCTATCAACAGAATGTAAATCCATGAGGACTGCTGGTTTTTTAAAATATTTTGTTCACTGTGTCTAGATAGAACAGAGCCCAAATGAATAATTTAAAAAAGTGATCAGTTCAATATTATCTTTATAATATTTAACATTACTGAAATAGACTCATTTGATGAAAAAAACCCCCTAGACCCTCAGGAGCAGCAAGTTCATGGCATGCATGCCACTGCTGCCCCATCCTACCTTACGGCAGACTTCATAACATTCGCAAAATTTCTTTCAATTCTAATCAAGCACAACATTCTTTCCTATTAAATTTGGGAATAGCTACATAATGCTGGCAAAAAACGTGTTTTAGACAAACACTACCAATTGAAAAGAGTTTGTACCCATTTGCCATCTAGTTCTAGAAGGAAGATACATACTTCAGGGTTATCTTACCTATAATTGTGGGAGTTTTCATTTATTAATACATTCCTATGTTCATTAATTTGTGAATACATTTGCAAAACTTTTATTGGGTACCTACTGGTTTTATTACTCACTTAAACATTCAGGATACAAGTGTTAATATTTATTTAGTGCCAACCATGTGTCAGGCACTGTTCTAGGTTCTGGGGATATGGCTATGTTGTGATGTAAACAAATAATTATGCTATATTATAAATATAATAATAGGTACAAGGTGCTATAGGCACACATTGGTGGGTGTTTGTGGGTAGATGAAGTGAGGAAATGTCAGTGGAAGAAATGATACTTGAGCAAAGTCTTGGAAGATGTAAAATAACTTTTCCGAATAGGCATTTTCATAACAATTTCAAGAGGTGATAAAATAAAAGCCATGATTTCATTTATTTAGTCCTTACAACAAACAACCCTGACATAGGCACTTTATCTGTGTTGTCTCATTTAATTCTTACATCAGGGCTTCCTAAGTATTCTATTTTATATATAGTATAATCAGTTACCCATCTAGGATGTGACAGAACAGACTGAAACCCAAGTCTGCTCTTACCCACTGTACCATTCAGCAGAAGAGTAATTAAGAAGAAATAGCAGTATAAAAAACTGAAAAATTTCCTAAAAGGCCTTATGTGTCTTGATAATCTTTGAACTTTATCCCCTAGGCAGTAGGGAGTTATGAAAGATTTAATCCAATACTTCATTAAAAACCCAGAGGAGAGTAGTAAAGAAACCGAGAAGAAAAATATTTGAGTGCTTGCTACATGCCAAATAATTCACATTCTTAGTTTATTTTAATCCACAAAACAGCCCTTGTAAATGCCATTTTATAGAAGATAAACTTGAGACTTGCAAAGATCAAATAATTGCCCCATGGTCACACAGCTCAGAAGTGGTAGTAGTAGGATTCAAACCTAAGCCTGACTTTAAAGCACCTGCTCCTTAAGGTATGCTCTGATTCTTCCTAAGAAAGTCTAACTGATGAAGGTGGAAAAGTAAGCAAGAGTGAGTATGTGTTTGCCATTTGGCCATTTCTGCTGAATTATAGTTCCAATTAAACTTTCCCAGTTGGTATTAAATGATTGCCACTAAGTATGCTTTTATAGATGAGTTGTCATTAATATACTTTTTAAAAGTATAAAAATATTTTCCCCAAATATATTTTTACTTATTGCTTTTAAATTGATTTTTTAAATTGTACCACCAAACATTATTGATTATCTACTACTATTCTTATAGCAGTACATTTTTCTCACCCTATACAATGATTATTACAAGATGAGTTGATTTTCTCCTTCACAGGTTGGAGAAATAAAATTGGAAAAGACAAACCTCTTTTGTCTTTTCAAGGATAGAAAGAAAAGCCTAACCTATTTGCTACTTGAATTCTTCTTTGTCACCTATGTGATTATTGACAAAGGAATTTGTTATTATAATTTTAAAATTTCTGAAATATAGTTGACATAACAATATTATGTAGCTTCAGATGAACTACATAGTGACTTGACATTTACATCCATTATGAAATAATCACCACCATAAATCTAGTAATCATCTGTCCCCATACAAAGTTATTACAATATTATTATTATTATTATTTTTTTTGCGGTACACGGGCCTCTCACTGTTGTGGCCTCTCCCATTGCGGAGCACAGGCTCTGGACGCGCAGGCTTACCGGCCATGGCTCACGGGCCCAGCCGCACCGCGGCATGTGGGATCTTCCCGGACCGGGGCACGAACCCGTGTCCCCTAGCATCGGCAGGCGGACTCTCAACCACTGCGCCACGAGGGAAGCCCTATTACAATATTATTGACCGTATTCCTTATGCTGTATATTACATCCTTGTAATTTATTTATTTTGTAATTGGAGGTTTGTACCTCTTAAGTCCTTTTACCTATTAAGCACCCTCCCCGCCCCGACACACACACCCCTCTGGCAACCAACTGTTTGTTCTCTGTATCTGAGTCTGTTTGTTACCGAACTTTCAGTCAGGCCCCAGTAAGGGTCATCCTACCTGGTGTCGCTCGTGCCAATAGATGGAGACCAAGTTCAGCTCAGAAGCAAAGAAAAGCTTTGTTCTTTGATCAGAAAATTGAGAGGTGTGAGGTCCCGCTCTAGAGCACTTACTCTCCCCAATAGGCCATGGGCAGGGCTGCTTTATACGGATCTCGTGGCCGGGGGTCGGGAGGTGGGAGGGGGCGGGGTTCTTGCAGGGCGGGCACAGCTGTGCTGCTCACCTTCTAGATGGCAGCGCCGCGCACCACGCCTCTGCACGCAGCCCGCGGCCGCCATCTTGAATTGCAGTAACCGTGCAGGCTCGCCAAGCGGAGGCGTCAGGCGCAGCGGCTTTGTGCTGGGAACTCTAAACCAACGTGTGAGGTGCAAGGCCTCTGCACAGGCAAGTGAAACCAGGCCATGCACAAAAGAAAAGGTTAGACCTTATCTTATCACCTGGATTCCGTCTTATGTTTCCTGGGAATTGTTAATGGGCTTTGCTGGTGACAAATCCCTCCTCTTCCTTTTGTCCTGCTCCTTATTCTTTTTTTGTTTGTTTGTTTTGCGGTACGCGGACCTCTCACTGTTGTGGCCTCTCCCGTTGCGGAGCACAGGCTCCGGACGCGCAGGCTCAGCGGCCATGGCTCACGGGCCCAGCCGCTCCGCGGCATGTGGGATCCTGCATCGGCAGGCGGACTCTCAACCACTGCGCCACCAGGGAAGCCCTGCTCCTCATTCTTGAGGGGCACTGAGGGTGCAGTTTGATCTTCTGTAACTGCTTCCTGCTGAGTGTGGGCACCGTCATAACCCCAGGGAGAGGAGCAGAACTTCTCCCCAACTGGCTTTAGACATGTTTGTCCCCAGGCCTGAGCCCTGATGGTTCGTATCCCTGAGCACGCACCATTGGTAGTTTTATAGAGTCTAACCTTTTGGAGAAAAGGACACCACGCAATTTAAGATGCATGGGCCCACATATCAGCAAGAGAACAATGGTTATTAAGCATCCCGGGAAAGGTAGAAACTAAGTGACACCGGGGAGGGCCTGTTTTACCCTGCTCCCCATTTTTCGGTCAGGTTGGGCTGGCTGCTTCTGTTAGCCAAGGTGCTTTTTCCAGGAGCCTGTCTGCACTTTCTCCAATCAGGCCACTTGCATTGATGTAAAAGCAGCATGATGTATTTTTGGCCAGTGCACAGATCCCTCCCTGGTCAGCTAATAGATCATCTAGGGCAATTCGTTTATCGCCAAATCTCTACTGCTTGGCAAGGCATAGAGGGTTACTTATCTTTTGTTGTTTTTCGGAAAAGGAGTTTTAGGTCCAGAAGAGGTTCACAAGAGTAACTGGGGTGGTGTGGGGGGGGGAGTGTCCATTGCCCCAGGTTGTCTCTCCAAAGGTTGGGGCCTGGATGCCCTCCTCACTCAAGTATGATATACCCATGGAGTGGTCCCCTGCAACTTTAGGGCAGCATGGGTGGTTAGGATCACCAAGTGGGATCTGTTCTCCTTAGGAGTGAGCTGATCTTGCGGGCTGCTGGTTTTCCAGGTTTTCAGGTTCCCTCAGTCTCCTGGCCAGAAGGGGTGTGCGGCCAGGTCAGCGGGTGTAGGCGGCACCTGGTTACCATATTCCGTGAGAGATTTCGTGGCTTCTCCTATGTGAAGGGCATATTTGAGTTGTTCCATTTCAAGGAGGTTAAGGTGTCCCTCCTCTCAGGCTTGGGGAATGGGACTATCATACATGAATTCAAATGCACTTACCTTTAACTTTACCTTTAATGTGCTTACCCTTGGGGCCAAGCGCATGCAGAGCAGGGCAATCAGAAGCAACGTAATCCAGTTTTCTTGAGTTTCCCGACATAGCTTGGTTAAGGCCCATTTCAAGTTCTGATTGGATCTCTCCAGTTTCCCCAAGGATTGGGGTCTCCAGGCTGAGTGCAAGGTCCATTTTTTGCTCAGGGCACTCGTTATCCCCTTCCTCACTTGAGACACAAATGCTGGACCATTATCACTTTCTAGGGATCCAGGGAACCCAAACCTGGGGATTATTTCTTTCAGTAATGCCGTAACCACTTCAGCTGCCATTTCAGTTCTAGCAGGGAATGCTTCTGTTCACCCAGAAATGTGTCTACTAGCACCAAGAGATACCTGAAATTGCCCAGTACTCTCAGCATGACAGTGAAATCAGTCTGCCAGTCTTCTCCAGGATATGTCCCTCTGGTCTGCATGGACCTTATTTGGGGGCCTCTGGGGGGTGTGGTTTTGGGGTTGTTCCTTGCGCAGATAGGGCATGTCTCCACTATCTGACTGATTATACTTTTCATGCCAGGAGTTACCATGACCTCTACTAACTAATTTTATAGGGCTTTTCTTCCATAGTGAATTCCTTGATGGGTCTCCCTGATGGCTTGGCAAGTTACAGTTTGGGGAAGGAAGTGTTGTCCATGTTCATTAACTAGCCACCCATAGCTCCCTAAATTTCTAGTGAAGTCCCATTTTGGGTCTTTGTCTAATTCTTCCTTTGTGTAGATTGGGGAGTAATTGAATGGATCTGGCCTTTGAGCTATGAGGGGTAGATGCCAAAATCTATGTATAGGTTTTTGGTTTTTGATTACCATGAGATTTACATATAACACATTTATTATATATATATATGTATGTATATATATATTTAGGTTGAATACCTTTTAAGTTCAAACATTCCAACAACCCTACAATTTACTTTCCCCTTTATGTTTAATGTTTTTGATGTCATGTTTTACATTTTTTTTGTTTTGTGTATCCCTTAACTAGTTATGTGGATATAGATGATTTTACTACTTTTTTCTTTTAACTGTTCTTTTTACTTGCTTTATAAGTGGTTGATCTATTATCTTTACTGTATGTTTGCCTTTACCAGTAAGATTTTTCCTTTCATAATTTTTATATTTCAAATTGTGGTCTTTTCTTTTATGCTTAGAGAACTCCCTTTAACATTTCTTATAAAGCCGGTTTAGTGATGCTGAACATTTTTACCTTTTGCTTGTCTGTGTAACTGTCTCTCCTTCAAATCTGAATAATAATCTTGCCAGATAGAGTATTCTTAGCTGTAGTTTTTTTCTTTCACCATTTTGAATACATTGTTCCATTTCCTTATGACCTGCAAAGTTTATGCTGAAAAATCAGTTAATAACCATATGGGAGTTTCCTTATATGTAAATGCTTTTCCCTTGCTGATTTTAAGCTCCTCTCTCTTTAATTTTCACCATTTTAATTATAATACATCTTTGTGTGGGCCTGTTTGTTTTCATCCTGTTTGGGACTCTGTGCTTCCTGGACTTGGATGTCTGTTTTCTTCCCCAGGTTAGAGATGTTGTCAGTTATTATTTCTTCAAATAAGTTCTCTGCCACTTTTTCTCTCTCTTCTCCTTCTGGGATGCCTGTAATATGAATGTTAGTACACTTGATGTTGTCCCAGAGGTCTCTTAAACTATCCTCATTTAAAAAAATTCTTTTTACTCTTTTCTGTTCAGCTTGGGTGATTTCCACTACTCTGTCTTCTAGATCACTGATCAGTTCCTTTGTATCATCTAATTTACTGTTTATTCTTTCCATTGTATTCAGTTATTGTATTTTTCAGCTCTGTTTGGTTCTTCTTTATATCAATATTTTCTAACTTTTTGTTAAACTTTTCACTGTGTTCCTGTATTCTTCTCCTGAGTTCAGTGAGCATCTTTTTGATTATTACCTTGAACTCTTTATTGGATAGATTGCTTATTTCCCCTTTGTTTAGTTCTTTTTCTGAGGTCATATCTTATTTCTTCATTTGGAACATACTCCTCTGTCTCCTTATTTTGCCCAATTCTTTGTATCTATTTCTAAGTGTTAGGTCAGTGGGTTACATTTCCTGATCATGGAGAAGTGGCCTTACGCAGGAGAGGTCCTATGGGACCCAGCAGCATGCTCCTCTCTGGTCACCAGAGTTATATGCTCTAGGAGTGCTCCTTATGTGGGCTGCATGTGCCCTTCTCTTGTGGTGGGGCCAACTACTATAGGCACACTGGTTGGCAGGCCTGGCTTCCAGCCCGGTTGACTACAAGAACGTGACTTTATAGTGGCTGCAGGTCCATTAGAAGGTGAGGTAGGCTTTCCTTGTGATTGGCTGAATGGATGGGCAGGGGGGTAGGAGGCGCATGTTGGTGCCAGCCTACTAGAAGTTTGGGCCGGGTCCCCGTGTGACCTGGGAGGGGTATATGGAGCTGGTGCTAGCTAACTGGTGGGTGGGGTTGGGCTCCTGCATAACTGTCTACATGGCCCAGAGTACTCTGGGCTGGTGCCCACTTGCTGGTGGGGTAGGTAAGCTCCTGGTGCTAATTAGGCTAGCAGGAGGATTCCAAAATGGCTCTTGCCAGTACCAGTGTTATTGCTGTAGAACGAGCTTCCCGAATTGACTGCTACCTGCATCTCCATCCTCAGGGGGCGTCCCAGGTGTCTCCTCTCTTTGGGAGGGTCTCCAAGATGAACAAATGGGTCTGACTGAGGCTCCTTTCAAACTACTTCCCCTGCACCAGGATTCAGAACATGTGAAATTTTGTGCACACCCTTCAAGAGCAGTCTTTGTTTTCTGTAGCTTTCTAGCTCTCCTGAACATAAGCCTCACTGGTTTTCAAAGCCAGATGTTTTGGGGGCTTGTCTTCATGGTGAAGGACCCTTAAGCTGGGGATTCTGATGTGGGTCTTGGAGCTCTTGCCCCTTGGGGAGGACTTCACAATTGTGATAGTCCTCCCATTTGTGGGTTGCTGACTGGGGTCCTGACGATGCCATATCTCTGCCCCTCCTATTCATCTCATTGTGACTGTGTCTTTTGTTGTGGAAAATCTTTTCTGTTAGCTTTCAGGTTGTTTTCATAGATAGTTGCTTTGTAAGTAGTTGTAATTTTAGTGTGTCTGTGGGAGAAGGTGTGCTCAGTCTTCCTACTCTGCCATCTTGACCGCTGTAACTGTTACTATTTTTTAAAAGTTCAAGGGATTTCTGGTGTTTGTTGGAGTATTTATGGGCAACTTAAAGATCTGTCCCTGAAAAGTCTGAGTTCTATCCTTTCTCAGCAGGTCTACCCCAATGTTTGCAGGCCTGGGGCAAGAGTTCAAATTGAGCTTCACTAATCATAAGTTTAAATACTTAAAAGTTATCAAACTAATACACTGTTATATAATATATACTCTGTAACTCCCTTGACAAATATAGCTTCATAATAGTTTGGAAGGCCAGGTTATAATTCTTGGACTCCTTGGTGATATTGTGGCCTGTCCTCCTTCAGTTCCCACCTCCAGTTCCATCCTGCACTGCAGGGACCTTGTGGTTAATTCTATCCTTAGTTTAAACAAAACAAAACAGAAATAGCTGGCTTTGGCCATCTGTTGGTCTTTGGTGTGTAGTCTTCCTTTAGGAGGATAGACCTAGGAAGAATCCCACCCACGTGCTTGGGGTCATTTGGGCAAGGAAATCTGGGGTTCTGGGTATCCAGAGTGTGTAGGAGTGGGGACATGGGTTCCGGAAGGGGCATACTCTATTTTTGGGTAGATTCCTTGGCTCTGGAGGAGAACCAGAGTGTGAGGTCTACAGTGTGAGGTCCAGGTCATGGGCCACATCTGCCGTGGCCAAAGAGTGGTTCTGCCTCTCAGTTTTGCATGGCCATGGTAGAAGCAGACTCTGGCCAATCACAGGTGCTGGCAGGTGAAGGACAAAGTACGGTATAGCTAGTACTTTTTCCTACCATATATTACTGAATAACTAAAAAAAAATTATCTCGATATGAAGTTTCTGGAAAAATTCTCAGCAGGTGTTTGGAACCTCATCACCCTTCCTTCGCACTGACTCTCTTAGCCTGGAGCTCACTCATCAAGCTGTGAAATTGAGATCATTGCCTGAATTATTCCATTGTTTTGCTCTTCCTTAGCTTCAGTTATCTTGATAATTCAAGAGGATGTAACTCTTTAATCTAGATTTCAGATACTTGCTGTTCAATCTCCTCTTTTTTTTTTTTTTTTTGACTTGGTTTGTTGAATAAATCTTTGGATTCATGATTTTCTCTAGACTTAGAATTTAAAGGAAGGTATTCTTTCTCCACTTTTTAAAGTTTCAAGGTATATTTGACACCATGGAAAAAGACATGTAAATACATTTACAGAAGAATACATCAAGAGTTATTTTGGATATTATGTTGATTGAGAAAAATAAAATTTTATTTCTCTAATTTAATAATCGTTTATTTCACTCATAGAGGGTAAAAAATTAAGTTCTTATGTGCTAAGTTTAAATATACTTTAAGGCAAAAAATTAATGTATAATATTACATTATATTAATATATGTCAGGAAGGTAACTTGAAGATAGTTAAAAAACAAACTTGAAAATATTTGCTTTGCTGTGTAGACTTTTCAACAGTTATTTTTAAAGACTGCGGAATTAAGCACCTGTCATTTTTGCCAGCTGGTGTAGATGTTAAAAATTACTGTCACTCTTCGGCCTGCTACTCTATTTTGCACCTGCTACAACTTGAGTTATGGGCACCTCACACATGGTAATTTAATAAGGGCGGGTCCCCTGACAGTGTACTAGATTGTTATCCCATGGGGAGTTAAAGCAGTTTTATGAGGTCTTTAGAGAAAAATATTAAATATGAAGCTTGAGAACAAAAAATTTAGTGCCTTGTAGACATCACGTTTTTCTAATTGAAAAGTGTTAAAAGAGTTTAGAAGATAGGAAATTTAGCCACATATTCCAAAGCAAAAATGGCCCTTTTATGATTGGACTGGTTGTGCCAGTCAACTTCTCTACATGCTGACATTTATAATTTTTAAAAACACATTTTATTTCCTGATGTAACAACCGAATATAAATATATATTGAGAGCTACTCTGTTCAGTATGGTATGCATGAGCCACATGTGGCTATTTATATTAATTAAAATGAGATACAATTAAAAATTCAATTCTGCAGTCACACTGGCCACATTTCAGTCAACAAATGTGGTTAGTGATTACCATACAGAACAATGTAGATAGAAATTTCCATTTTTACTGAAGGTTCTATTGCATAGTGCTGTGTGAAATATCCAATTTCTGGTCTTAGGCAAACTTAGCCTTAAAGATCTTGAGGCCATAGTAAATTCTCCTTAGAAGAGTGATTGTGATGTTCCCACATCATCTTGGCTACAGAAACTTAGGTCAAAGTTAAAGCTGTTGGCTACTGAAATCTGAGTGACCCTTGCTAAAGATAGAGCATGATGACCTGAAGTGCCCGACATCAGGACAAAATTGTTTCAGGTTCTAAAAATGTATAGGCAGGCAGGTAATTTTCAGAGATTTTGAAATCCCATATATTTTAGGGATATCTTTTTAGAGAGTGGGAGAACTATTTATCATTTCATCTCTTCTAAATATCCAACTACTAACTTGCAAATTCTGCTTCTATTCTAAAGAAAAAGTGATACATGATAGCAATATGATATGATGAAGTAAGTTTACACTATAAACTTGTCTATCAATTAATCTTATCATTTAGAGCATGTATTAAAAGATTGGTGCTTTGTGACCACCTAGAGGGGTAGGATAGGGAGGGTGGGAAGGAGACGCAAGAGGGAGGAGATATGGGGATATATGTATACGTATAGCTAATTCACTTTGTTATACAGCAGAAACTAACACAAAAATGTAAAGCAATTATACTCCAATAAACATGTTAAAAAAAAAAAAAGATCGAACCAAGATTTTGGGGACAGGGACATGCAAAGTAGAGGAAATCATAGCAGGAGAGAGAATTTTAATAGACAGAATCTTGAGTTCTTGAGTAAGAGTCTCATCCCCAGAGATGTTTTTTAAAGTAACAGCTGAAAGGTCACTTTAAATTTTATCCTTGAGGACATTCAGTGAGACATATCAAGGGCTTATTAGAATTTTCTAATAGGCCACACTGTCACTAGAAGTGAAATAGGTCAAGCTATGTATACAATGATTTACACAAAACTGAAGAAACCTGCTTTCATCTTAAATTGCCGGATAGCTTATATTAAACCATCTCAGATCCTATCTGAATTTCCTCAGTTTTCTATTTTGCATTTTCAACAAAATATGATTATCATTATTATTCAGTTATTGTTGTGTAGACTATAATTATTTATTCTCTTAAAATTTTATAATTCATCAATACTCTGTACATTAACAAAAGAATTGGGGTTTTAAAAATAAGTTTCTCTAAGCGAGAAGATAAAAACACAGTGCGACTTGAGCATTCCAGACTGACCAAAATTATTTATTGATTTTTTATTTTAAGGATGTTCTTTGACCCATGGTAGAAAATAAAGAGCAGTGCTTGGATTTGAGATTGTCAGTATTTTATCCTTCTTCTCTAGAGCAGCAGACACTTGGTTTGTGTGATATGAATGTAATTCAGAGAGAAACATAAGGTGTATAAAAATTCAGGGAGTCCTTCAGTCTAAAATGGTCCAAATTGTTTTGTTTTTCTGAATGATGGTAAACAGATTTGGACAGTTAGTCATGGGTGTTCTTAGAATAACGTTCCAGCCAGTCTTCATAAACAATGCTTGATCTGTAAAGGAAAAAGGAAAAAGAGTTAGATGTTGATTGCATCTTTTCAGAAAGGAAATGGGGAAGGAAATAGTGTAAAGTGAAAAAGAAGAAAAAGCACAAAATGAACCATCACTTCCATGGTAAGGCATTTCCTTGCTGCAAGAACCTGGTTTCAAGTGCTGCACTTTGGACTGTGATAGTATGGTTTTCTAGAGTAGTAATTGTTAAAAACTACTTCAATTTTTCAAAGAATTTAGGCTAATGCTTTTATTATTGTTACATTCCAACTAAATTAATCAACTATTCTCTGGTTTGTTGAATCTCCACTGCTTAATTATAGTACAGACAAAGATAGGATCTATACATGGAAGCAAAAACCTCAGAAGTTTTTGCTTGTACACTTACACAAAAATGCTATATTTCTAAATAACCCATATCAAGGAGATGGGTTAATATAAATAACTCGTTAATATTAATATAATATTAATTATATTAATGTGTTCTGGTTACTATAAATAACTTCATTAAGAAGCAATACTAATTATATCTACAGCATATAAGTGAGGCTGTTACATTAAAAAAATACAATATTGAGAAACCCTTATATATTAAAGAGGGAACAGATAGATACCTTGAGAGCTCCATTTAGATAGACATGATGTGCTTGACAAAAGCTGTAGGGATAATACAGACAGTTTAGAGTTAGAAAACAGTCAAATTTAATAAGAGAGCAGTATAGTAAGTTAACTCAATTCTAATTATTCCTAGTTATAACTCTAGAGTTTATTTAAACTCTGTATAGCTCACTATTCTTAATACTGGATTTATGGCTTTTCCCCTGATTTTGTAAGTTTAGCTTTCTGATTACGTGTTATGTTCACATGGTTAAAATTTTTTCTTGAAAGTATGAAAGAGTTTATAAAAAAAAATGTTCTTCACCACTGTCTCCCAGCTATTTAGTTCCTCTCTTTATAGCTAAGTTGGTAGAGCTATTATGCATGTATAAGAAAATACAAATATACGTTTCTAAAAATCTTTTTTACACAAATGTTGGCATGTTCTACAAATGCTTTTGCACTTGCTTTTCTCACTTCATAATGTATCTTAGAAATATTACCATAGCCGTAAACAAGGGTGTCCTTGTTCTTTTTTTAGGTCTGTAGGGAATTTCACTGTGAAGATGTACCAAAATCTATTTGATACATCATACATTGATGGACATTAAGTTGTTCAAATATTTGGCTATTGTGAGCAACACAGTAATGAATAATGAATATGAATATGAATAATCATATATCACTCATTTCACTTCAGTGCAAGTATGTCTAAAGACTACATCCCTTGAAGTAGATTTGCTAGAATTAATAATTAATACCACATCACCACACAGGGATTTTAATGATTTATATTCCCAACAAGAATGCATGAGATCACCTGTTTCCATACACTGTCCTCAACCTAAAGTGTGGTTAAACTTTTAATTTTGGCAATCAGTATATCTAAGTGTAGTGTTAATCTGCACTTCTTTTATTATTAGTGACGTTCAGCATATTACATTCATGTATTTTTTTATTTTCTTTTCTATGAATTGTCTATTCATGTACTTGTTAATTTTTCTATTGGGTTGTGGTCTTTTTTTTTTTTTAAGAAGATGTTGGGGGTAGGAGTTTATTAATTAATTAATTTTTGCTGTGTTGGGTCTTCGTTTCTGTGCGAGGGCTATCTCTAGTTGTGGCAAGCGGGGGCCACTCTTCATCGCGGTGCGCAGGCCTCTCACTATCGCGGCCTCTCTTGTTGCGGAGCACAGGCTCCAAACGCACAGGCTCAGTAGTTGTGGCTCAGGGGCCTAGTTGCTCCGCGGATTGTGGGATCCTTCCAGACCAGGGTTCGAACCCGTGTCCCCTGCATTAAGCAGGCAGATTCTCAACCACTGCGCCACCAGGGAAGCACCGGGTTGTGGTCTTTTTATTAATTTGTAACTTTTTTAAAATTTAGGCAAATGAGCTCTTTCTGATGTTGATTGCAGATTTGTTTTTCTGGTTTTCTATTTGTCTTTTGACTTTGTTTCTGGTGGCTTTTGCCACTTAGATAAAAAAAATAATGTGGTTGAGTTTATTGAAATTTGTAATACCTTCTGGGTTTTGTATCAGTGTTAGAAATGCCTTCCCATTCCAAAGGTTATAAATAATTTTCCATGGGTTTTATACTTTTAGCTTTTACATTCAAATGTTTGACTCATGTGAAATTTATCCTAGTAGGAGATCGAGATCTGCCTTTATTTTCTAAATGACTATACCCTTGTTCAAACAATATTTATTGAATGATTCTTCTTTTATCTAATGTATCTTTTATCTTATGGCAGTAACTGAATGTAAAACATAGTTTATAGGAAAAAAGTAAAGTTTAACCAAGATTGTCAGTGAATATATGCTTGGCTTAGTTTTTTCTTTTCTCCTGTTCTCTTTTTTCTCTCCTTTCTACTTCTCTTCCCTCCCCTCTTCTCCCCTCTGCTTTTCTTGTCTTACTTTTTTCCAAGTTGTTAGACTTTATAAGTCCATATTTACATCAACGCTATCAACATAGCTTTATTGAGATGTGGTTAGATTAGTTTTTTGGGGGGATGGATAAGTTTTTCAATTTTGTTGCAAAATTTTAAATTTACAAGTTATATCATGCAACTTTATCTTGCATCTTTATTTTGTGTGGTGTGTTGCTTTTCAGACCCTCTGGGTGAAGCTGCTATAAATTGGTGGCAGAAAGACATGTACCACAATGTTCATTGCAGCTCTATTTACAATAGCCAGGACATGGAAGCAACCTAAGTGTACATCAACAGTTGAACGGATAAAGAAGATGTGGCACATATATACAATGGAATATTACTCAGCCATAAGAAGAAGCGAAATTGAGCTATTTGTAGTGAGATGGATGGACTTAGAGTCTGTCATACAGAGTGAAGTAAGTCAGAAAGAGAAAAACAAATACCATATGCTAACACATATATATGGAATCTTAAAAAAAAAAAAAGGTTCTGAAGAACCTAGGGGCAGGACAGGAATAACGACGCAGACATAGAGAATGGACTTGAGAACACAGGGAGGGGGAAGGGTAAGCTGGGACGAAGTGAGAGAGTGGCATGGACGTATACACATTACCAAATGTAAAATAGATAGCTAGTGGGAAGCAGCTGCATAGCACAGGGAGATCAGCTCAGTGCTTAGTGACCACCTAGAGGGGTGGGATAGGGAGGGTGGGAGGGAGATGCAAGAGGGAGGAGATATGGGGATATTTGTATATGTATAGCTGATTTACTTTAGTATAAAGCAGGAACTAACTCACCATTGTAAAGCAATTATAACCCAATAAAGATGTTAAAAAAATTGGTGGCAGGAAATAGATAATTGGCCACTATGAGATAAATTTCATTTAAGCAAGAACACTAGAAAAGGAGAACTAAATTTTAGCACCAGTCATTAATGATGTGACCTTCACTAAATAGCTAAACATCTTTGGCCTTTGGATTCCTCATTTTCATAACTGCTTGCTGTAAAGGATTTTGAGATCTCTCCAACTGTAATATTAAAGAATATTAGTATTTAATATTAAAATTTATTCTGACACAAACCCCATCTTACAGAGATGTTGTGAAGATCTAACAAGAAAAGATAAAAGTGAAAACACATTTTAACCTGTATAATAATGCACAGGAATGTTAAAACCCTCTGGAGTAAATCTTATGTATATAGTCAGGTCCTTACAAGATATCTTTTTAGAGTTATTATATAACTGATTGATAATAAGTAACATTTGTATGTTCTCTTATTGGATAAGAGAGTTAGAGAAGATAAGTTGTTTTAAGCTCAAAAGTTGTCCATCGTCAACCCCAATCAGTTCAGAGTTGCTGTAACCACCAGAGCAAATGAGATTGTACCTTCATAGTTGATGCAGCCATTGGAGTCTTCTTGACCTGCCATCAGGGCTTCCACTTCTTCCTCTTTCATCTTTTCACCTGATGAAACAAAACTCTTTCTTCAAAAAGAAAACCAGAGAATATTTTCAAAATTCCACTGTAAGTGATCAGTTTTGGACTCCTGGAGACTATAACCTCTTGGAGGATAGAAACCAAGCCCTTCCTGTTCTCTAGCCAGAAGGTTATCAGTAAATTGTTTTTGAATAAATGACTTAAATGCACACTATACCTGATCATCCAAACTCTATCCTGTAAGAACTACAATGCTGCACATTACTTATTCATTACCAATAATTTAAGTTATCATTTCCCCAAAATAAACTCATTGACATTGAGGCTAGTTGATATGGTCATTAACTTTTGACTATTCTTTTTCATTTTCCCTTTGTAGTCTTTCCCCCTACTTATTTTGGTTATAACATGATTGCCCTAAGTCATGCTCTTTTCTATATATTCTGTCCTATTAAGTCCACTGAAATGAATATTTCTTACCTAGTGTAGCTAGTACATGACGAAGTTCAGCACCCATAACGGTGCCATTGCCTTCCTTGTCAAAGACACGCAGACCCTCAACAAAGTCTTCATAGGTGCCCTGGTCCTTGTTGTTGGAAATAGATTGCAACATGGGCAGAAACTGTTCAAACTCAATTTTCTTGGCATTCATCTCTGGAAGAAATTTCAATTTGGGGAGTTATTATGGAAGAAATTTCAATTTGGGGAGTTATTATCTATCATTAAATGCCATCTCCGAGTCACAAATTAAGCTTGAGAGTTCATTCTAGATCATCTGAAAAACTTCATACAGCTTAAATTTCAGTTGGTAAAGGACTGATGACAAAATGTTTGTAATAGATAGTGGCATGAGCTCTGGAGTCCTAGTGCTTAAGCTTTTATCCCCAGCCCACCATTTACAAGTATGTGATCATGGGCAAGTTTCTTTTTGTTTTAGTGAGCTCTTTATTTTTTTTTTTTTGACTTGGTTTGTTGAATAAATCTTTGGATTCATGATTTTCTCTAGACTTAGAATTTAAAGGAAGGTATTCTTTCTCCACTTTTTAAAGTTTCAAGGTATATTTGACACCATGGAAAAAGACATGTAAATACATTTACAGAAGAATACATCAAGAGTTATTTTGGATATTATGTTGATTGAGAAAAATAAAATTTTATTTCTCTAATTTAATAATCGTTTATTTCACTCATAGAGGGTAAAAAATTAAGTTCTTATGTGCTAAGTTTAAATATACTTTAAGGCAAAAAATTAATGTATAATATTACATTATATTAATATATGTCAGGAAGGTAACTTGAAGATAGTTAAAAAACAAACTTGAAAATATTTGCTTTGCTGTGTAGACTTTTCAACAGTTATTTTTAAAGACTGCGGAATTAAGCACCTGTCATTTTTGCCAGCTGGTGTAGATGTTAAAAATTACTGTCACTCTTCGGCCTGCTACTCTATTTTGCACCTGCTACAACTTGAGTTATGGGCACCTCACACATGGTAATTTAATAAGGGCGGGTCCCCTGACAGTGTACTAGATTGTTATCCCATGGGGAGTTAAAGCAGTTTTATGAGGTCTTTAGAGAAAAATATTAAATATGAAGCTTGAGAACAAAAAATTTAGTGCCTTGTAGACATCACGTTTTTCTAATTGAAAAGTGTTAAAAGAGTTTAGAAGATAGGAAATTTAGCCACATATTCCAAAGCAAAAATGACCCTTTTATGATTGGACTGGTTGTGCCAGTCAACTTCTCTACATGCTGACATTTATAATTTTTAAAAACACATTTTATTTCCTGATGTAACAACCGAATATAAATATATATTGAGAGCTACTCTGTTCAGTATGGTATGCATGAGCCACATGTGGCTATTTATATTAATTAAAATGAGATACAATTAAAAATTCAATTCTGCAGTCACACTGGCCACATTTCAGTCAACAAATGTGGTTAGTGATTACCATACAGAACAATGTAGATAGAAATTTCCATTTTTACTGAAGGTTCTATTGCATAGTGCTGTGTGAAATATCCAATTTCTGGTCTTAGGCAAACTTAGCCTTAAAGATCTTGAGGCCATAGTAAATTCTCCTTAGAAGAGTGATTGTGATGTTCCCACATCATCTTGGCTACAGAAACTTAGGTCAAAGTTAAAGCTGTTGGCTACTGAAATCTGAGTGACCCTTGCTAAAGATAGAGCATGATGACCTGAAGTGCCCGACATCAGGACAAAATTGTTTCAGGTTCTAAAAATGTATAGGCAGGCAGGTAATTTTCAGAGATTTTGAAATCCCATATATTTTAGGGATATCTTTTTAGAGAGTGGGAGAACTATTTATCATTTCATCTCTTCTAAATATCCAACTACTAACTTGCAAATTCTGCTTCTATTCTAAAGAAAAAGTGATACATGATAGCAATATGATATGATGAAGTAAGTTTACACTATAAACTTGTCTATCAATTAATCTTATCATTTAGAGCATGTATTAAAAGATTGGTGCTTTGTGACCACCTAGAGGGGTAGGATAGGGAGGGTGGGAAGGAGACGCAAGAGGGAGGAGATATGGGGATATATGTATACGTATAGCTAATTCACTTTGTTATACAGCAGAAACTAACACAAAAATGTAAAGCAATTATACTCCAATAAACATGTTAAAAAAAAAAAAAGATCGAAC
>NC_041215.1:112973904-112980758 GCF_002837175.3 Physeter macrocephalus
CAGGACAGGAATAACGACGCAGACATAGAGAATGGACTTGAGAACACAGGGAGGGGGAAGGGTAAGCTGGGACGAAGTGAGAGAGTGGCATGGACGTATACACATTACCAAATGTAAAATAGATAGCTAGTGGGAAGCAGCTGCATAGCACAGGGAGATCAGCTCAGTGCTTAGTGACCACCTAGAGGGGTGGGATAGGGAGGGTGGGAGGGAGATGCAAGAGGGAGGAGATATGGGGATATTTGTATATGTATAGCTGATTTACTTTAGTATAAAGCAGGAACTAACTCACCATTGTAAAGCAATTATAACCCAATAAAGATGTTAAAAAAATTGGTGGCAGGAAATAGATAATTGGCCACTATGAGATAAATTTCATTTAAGCAAGAACACTAGAAAAGGAGAACTAAATTTTAGCACCAGTCATTAATGATGTGACCTTCACTAAATAGCTAAACATCTTTGGCCTTTGGATTCCTCATTTTCATAACTGCTTGCTGTAAAGGATTTTGAGATCTCTCCAACTGTAATATTAAAGAATATTAGTATTTAATATTAAAATTTATTCTGACACAAACCCCATCTTACAGAGATGTTGTGAAGATCTAACAAGAAAAGATAAAAGTGAAAACACATTTTAACCTGTATAATAATGCACAGGAATGTTAAAACCCACTGGAGTAAATCTTATGTATATAGTCAGGTCCTTACAAGATATCTTTTTAGAGTTATTATATAACTGATTGATAATAAGTAACATTTGTATGTTCTCTTATTGGATAAGAGAGTTAGAGAAGATAAGTTGTTTTAAGCTCAAAAGTTGTCCATCGTCAACCCCAATCAGTTCAGAGTTGCTGTAACCACCAGAGCAAATGAGATTGTACCTTCATAGTTGATGCAGCCATTGGAGTCTTCTTGACCTGCCATCAGGGCTTCCACTTCTTCCTCTTTCATCTTTTCACCTGATGAAACAAAACTCTTTCTTCAAAAAGAAAACCAGAGAATATTTTCAAAATTCCACTGTAAGTGATCAGTTTTGGACTCCTGGAGACTATAACCTCTTGGAGGATAGAAACCAAGCCCTTCCTGTTCTCTAGCCAGAAGGTTATCAGTAAATTGTTTTTGAATAAATGACTTAAATGCACACTATACCTGATCATCCAAACTCTATCCTGTAAGAACTACAATGCTGCACATTACTTATTCATTACCAATAATTTAAGTTATCATTTCCCCAAAATAAACTCATTGACATTGAGGCTAGTTGATATGGTCATTAACTTTTGACTATTCTTTTTCATTTTCCCTTTGTAGTCTTTCCCCCTACTTATTTTGGTTATAACATGATTGCCCTAAGTCATGCTCTTTTCTATATATTCTGTCCTATTAAGTCCACTGAAATGAATATTTCTTACCTAGTGTAGCTAGTACATGACGAAGTTCAGCACCCATAACGGTGCCATTGCCTTCCTTGTCAAAGACACGCAGACCCTCAACAAAGTCTTCATAGGTGCCCTGGTCCTTGTTGTTGGAAATAGATTGCAACATGGGCAGAAACTGTTCAAACTCAATTTTCTTGGCATTCATCTCTGGAAGAAATTTCAATTTGGGGAGTTATTATCTATCATTAAATGCCATCTCCGAGTCACAAATTAAGCTTGAGAGTTCATTCTAGATCATCTGAAAAACTTCATACAGCTTAAATTTCAGTTGGTAAAGGACTGATGACAAAATGTTTGTAATAGATAGTGGCATGAGCTCTGGAGTCCTAGTGCTTAAGCTTTTATCCCCAGCCCACCATTTACAAGTATGTGATCATGGGCAAGTTTCTTTTTGTTTTAGTGAGCTCTTTATTTATTTATTTATTTATTTATTTATCTATTTATTTTTGGCTGCATTGGGTCTTCGGTTGCTGTGTATGGGCTTTCTCTAGTTGCGGTGAGCGGGGGCTACTCTTCGTGCGGTATGTGGGCTCCTCATCCCGGTGGCTTCTCTTGTTGCAGAGCACGGGCTCTAGGCGTGGGGGCTTCAGTAGTTGCATCACGGGGGCTCAGTATTTGTGGCTCAAGGGCTCTAGAGTGAGCCACATGTGGCTATTTATATTAATTAAAATGAGATACAATTAAAAATTCAATTCTGCAGTCACACTGGCCACATTTCAGTCAACAAATGTGGTTAGTGATTACCATACAGAACAATGTAGATAGAAATTTCCATTTTTACTGAAGGTTCTATTGCATAGTGCTGTGTGAAATATCCAATTTCTGGTCTTAGGCAAACTTAGCCTTAAAGATCTTGAGGCCATAGTAAATTCTCCTTAGAAGAGTGATTGTGATGTTCCCACATCATCTTGGCTACAGAAACTTAGGTCAAAGTTAAAGCTGTTGGCTACTGAAATCTGAGTGACCCTTGCTAAAGATAGAGCATGATGACCTGAAGTGCCCGACATCAGGACAAAATTGTTTCAGGTTCTAAAAATGTATAGGCAGGCAGGTAATTTTCAGAGATTTTGAAATCCCATATATTTTAGGGATATCTTTTTAGAGAGTGGGAGAACTATTTATCATTTCATCTCTTCTAAATATCCAACTACTAACTTGCAAATTCTGCTTCTATTCTAAAGAAAAAGTGATACATGATAGCAATATGATATGATGAAGTAAGTTTACACTATAAACTTGTCTATCAATTAATCTTATCATTTAGAGCATGTATTAAAAGATTGGTGCTTTGTGACCACCTAGAGGGGTAGGATAGGGAGGGTGGGAAGGAGACGCAAGAGGGAGGAGATATGGGGATATATGTATACGTATAGCTAATTCACTTTGTTATACAGCAGAAACTAACACAAAAATGTAAAGCAATTATACTCCAATAAACATGTTAAAAAAAAAAAAAAGATCGAACCAAGATTTTGGGGACAGGGACATGCAAAGTAGAGGAAATCATAGCAGGAGAGAGAATTTTAATAGACAGAATCTTGAGTTCTTGAGTAAGAGTCTCATCCCCAGAGATGTTTTTTAAAGTAACAGCTGAAAGGTCACTTTAAATTTTATCCTTGAGGACATTCAGTGAGACATATCAAGGGCTTATTAGAATTTTCTAATAGGCCACACTGTCACTAGAAGTGAAATAGGTCAAGCTATGTATACAATGATTTACACAAAACTGAAGAAACCTGCTTTCATCTTAAATTGCCGGATAGCTTATATTAAACCATCTCAGATCCTATCTGAATTTCCTCAGTTTTCTATTTTGCATTTTCAACAAAATATGATTATCATTATTATTCAGTTATTGTTGTGTAGACTATAATTATTTATTCTCTTAAAATTTTATAATTCATCAATACTCTGTACATTAACAAAAGAATTGGGGTTTTAAAAATAAGTTTCTCTAAGCGAGAAGATAAAAACACAGTGCGACTTGAACATTCCAGACTGACCAAAATTATTTATTGATTTTTTATTTTAAGGATGTTCTTTGACCCATGGTAGAAAATAAAGAGCAGTGCTTGGATTTGAGATTGTCAGTATTTTATCCTTCTTCTCTAGAGCGAGCAGTGCTTGGATTTGAGATTGTCAGTATTTTATCCTTCTTCTCTAGAGCAGCAGACACTTGGTTTGTGTGATATGAATGTAATTCAGAGAGAAACATAAGGTGTATAAAAATTCAGGGAGTCCTTCAGTCTAAAATGGTCCAAATTGTTTTGTTTTTCTGAATGATGGTAAACAGATTTGGACAGTTAGTCATGGGTGTTCTTAGAATAACGTTCCAGCCAGTCTTCATAAACAATGCTTGATCTGTAAAGGAAAAAGGAAAAAGAGTTAGATGTTGATTGCATCTTTTCAGAAAGGAAATGGGGAAGGAAATAGTGTAAAGTGAAAAAGAAGAAAAAGCACAAAATGAACCATCACTTCCATGGTAAGGCATTTCCTTGCTGCAAGAACCTGGTTTCAAGTGCTGCACTTTGGACTGTGATAGTATGGTTTTCTAGAGTAGTAATTGTTAAAAACTACTTCAATTTTTCAAAGAATTTAGGCTAATGCTTTTATTATTGTTACATTCCAACTAAATTAATCAACTATTCTCTGGTTTGTTGAATCTCCACTGCTTAATTATAGTACAGACAAAGATAGGATCTATACATGGAAGCAAAAACCTCAGAAGTTTTTGCTTGTACACTTACACAAAAATGCTATATTTCTAAATAACCCATATCAAGGAGATGGGTTAATATAAATAACTCGTTAATATTAATATAATATTAATTATATTAATGTGTTCTGGTTACTATAAATAACTTCATTAAGAAGCAATACTAATTATATCTACAGCATATAAGTGAGGCTGTTACATTAAAAAAATACAATATTGAGAAACCCTTATATATTAAAGAGGGAACAGATAGATACCTTGAGAGCTCCATTTAGATAGACATGATGTGCTTGACAAAAGCTGTAGGGATAATACAGACAGTTTAGAGTTAGAAAACAGTCAAATTTAATAAGAGAGCAGTATAGTAAGTTAACTCAATTCTAATTATTCCTAGTTATAACTCTAGAGTTTATTTAAACTCTGTATAGCTCACTATTCTTAATACTGGATTTATGGCTTTTCCCCTGATTTTGTAAGTTTAGCTTTCTGATTACGTGTTATGTTCACATGGTTAAAATTTTTTCTTGAAAGTATGAAAGAGTTTATAAAAAAAAATGTTCTTCACCACTGTCTCCCAGCTATTTAGTTCCTCTCTTTATAGCTAAGTTGGTAGAGCTATTATGCATGTATAAGAAAATACAAATATACGTTTCTAAAAATCTTTTTTACACAAATGTTGGCATGTTCTACAAATGCTTTTGCACTTGCTTTTCTCACTTCATAATGTATCTTAGAAATATTACCATAGCCGTAAACAAGGGTGTCCTTGTTCTTTTTTTAGGTCTGTAGGGAATTTCACTGTGAAGATGTACCAAAATCTATTTGATACATCATACATTGATGGACATTAAGTTGTTCAAATATTTGGCTATTGTGAGCAACACAGTAATGAATAATGAATATGAATATGAATAATCATATATCACTCATTTCACTTCAGTGCAAGTATGTCTAAAGACTACATCCCTTGAAGTAGATTTGCTAGAATTAATAATTAATACCACATCACCACACAGGGATTTTAATGATTTATATTCCCAACAAGAATGCATGAGATCACCTGTTTCCATACACTGTCCTCAACCTAAAGTGTGGTTAAACTTTTAATTTTGGCAATCAGTATATCTAAGTGTAGTGTTAATCTGCACTTCTTTTATTATTAGTGACGTTCAGCATATTACATTCATGTATTTTTTTATTTTCTTTTCTATGAATTGTCTATTCATGTACTTGTTAATTTTTCTATTGGGTTGTGGTCTTTTTTTTTTTTTAAGAAGATGTTGGGGGTAGGAGTTTATTAATTAATTAATTTTTGCTGTGTTGGGTCTTCGTTTCTGTGCGAGGGCTATCTCTAGTTGTGGCAAGCGGGGGCCACTCTTCATCGCGGTGCGCAGGCCTCTCACTATCGCGGCCTCTCTTGTTGCGGAGCACAGGCTCCAAACGCACAGGCTCAGTAGTTGTGGCTCAGGGGCCTAGTTGCTCCGCGGATTGTGGGATCCTTCCAGACCAGGGTTCGAACCCGTGTCCCCTGCATTAAGCAGGCAGATTCTCAACCACTGCGCCACCAGGGAAGCACCGGGTTGTGGTCTTTTTATTAATTTGTAACTTTTTTAAAATTTAGGCAAATGAGCTCTTTCTGATGTTGATTGCAGATTTGTTTTTCTGGTTTTCTATTTGTCTTTTGACTTTGTTTCTGGTGGCTTTTGCCACTTAGATAAAAAAAATAATGTGGTTGAGTTTATTGAAATTTGTAATACCTTCTGGGTTTTGTATCAGTGTTAGAAATGCCTTCCCATTCCAAAGGTTATAAATAATTTTCCATGGGTTTTATACTTTTAGCTTTTACATTCAAATGTTTGACTCATGTGAAATTTATCCTAGTAGGAGATCGAGATCTGCCTTTATTTTCTAAATGACTATACCCTTGTTCAAACAATATTTATTGAATGATTCTTCTTTTATCTAATGTATCTTTTATCTTATGGCAGTAACTGAATGTAAAACATAGTTTATAGGAAAAAAGTAAAGTTTAACCAAGATTGTCAGTGAATATATGCTTGGCTTAGTTTTTTCTTTTCTCCTGTTCTCTTTTTTCTCTCCTTTCTACTTCTCTTCCCTCCCCTCTTCTCCCCTCTGCTTTTCTTGTCTTACTTTTTTCCAAGTTGTTAGACTTTATAAGTCCATATTTACATCAACGCTATCAACATAGCTTTATTGAGATGTGGTTAGATTAGTTTTTTGGGGGGATGGATAAGTTTTTCAATTTTGTTGCAAAATTTTAAATTTACAAGTTATATCATGCAACTTTATCTTGCATCTTTATTTTGTGTGGTGTGTTGCTTTTCAGACCCTCTGGGTGAAGCTGCTATAAATTGGTGGCAGAAAGACATGTACCACAATGTTCATTGCAGCTCTATTTACAATAGCCAGGACATGGAAGCAACCTAAGTGTACATCAACAGTTGAACGGATAAAGAAGATGTGGCACATATATACAATGGAATATTACTCAGCCATAAGAAGAAGCGAAATTGAGCTATTTGTAGTGAGATGGATGGACTTAGAGTCTGTCATACAGAGTGAAGTAAGTCAGAAAGAGAAAAACAAATACCATATGCTAACACATATATATGGAATCTTAAAAAAAAAAAAAGGTTCTGAAGAACCTAGGGGCAGGACAGGAATAACGACGCAGA
>NC_041215.1:112983775-112985669 GCF_002837175.3 Physeter macrocephalus
GCTCCAGACGCGCAGGCTCAGTAGTTGTGGCTCACGGGCCTAGTTGCTCCGCGGCATGTGGGATCTTCCCAGACCAGGGCTCGAACCCGTGTCCCCTGCATTAGCAGGCAGATTCTCAACCACTGCACCACCAGGGGAAGCCCTAGAGGTAGGTTTTTTTGAAATCAAAATTTTTTTCTTTTGTAATAAAGGAAAATGGTCTTTTCTGGAAAAAAAAAGATTATTTGCCTTCCCCTCCTTATTTTCCTTATGGCAAAGATAAATAGCCCAAATATCTACTTGAAAAAAACTTCACTTTTGTCTCCTTTTTTTTTTTGTTCAGAGTGGTATTTTTCAATAGACTGTTATACTTGCCATGAATCATGGGATTGGAAAAAAATGTCCTTCTTCCAGACTAATGACTGGATTACTGTATCCAGCAATGACTTCTTCAATTTTGCCTCTTAGTATCTCACTGACTTTTGCCTTAGGATTTACCTTGGGGGACTGAATGCAGATTTTGGCTTAGGTTTTTAAGTCTTTTTACAGTTCTTGGAAACAGAAAATAGTTTTATTAAGGTGTCATGCTTCTCTTGTTGCAGAGCACGGGCTCTAGGCGTGGGGGCTTCAGTAGTTGCATCACGGGGGCTCAGTATTTGTGGCTCAAGGGCTCTAGAGCGCAGGCTTAAGTTGTGGCACACTGGCTTAGTTGCTCCACAGCATGTGGGATCTTCCCGGACCCGGGCTCGAACCCACGTCCCGTGCATTGGCAGGAGGATTCTTAACCACTGCGCCACCAGGGAAGCCCCATGGGCAAGTTTCTTAACCTCTTTGTGCCTCAACTTTTTCATCTCTCAAAAGACATACCTTGTAGTGGTAGTGTGAGCATTAAATGAGGTAATACATGCAAAGTCTATTACAATATCTGGGACAAACTGAGTGCTTAATCAGTGTTAGCTACTGATTTTATTAGTATTGTCAATTTAATATTTTCTATAAACACTAGGGAAGCAATATAGAAATATACTGATAACAAATCCATTAACATATAAATGTAGCAAAACCTAACTGAACTTTAATATATATTCCACTTTTGTCTGAGCTTTTGTAGAGCCTTCAATTTCTTTAAATTTTAAGTAATTTAGAAAAGAAGCCTGTGAGGAGAGTGTGTGTGTTAAATACTTTGCGATCTCCTGATTTCTCTGCAGTTTTAGAGGCCTGGAGATGATAAGAATTTTTTTAGTATCTTCTGACAAGATAAACAGTATTCACAGCAAAAGTATAAAACAGACTATCCAGATGTATACAATGGATAAAGTTATGTACCCCTAAAATCAAAATTCCCATTCACCAGTCTTTCCTTATAGTGTAGAAATCTAGTACATTGAGTTATATTAAGAAGATTAAATTTGAAATGCTGAATAAATGAAGATTTACCTAATAATTCCATTAAAGATGAATGTTTGATAAGTTAGAAAATGGCATTTAAAAATGAATTTGGCTTATTACCCTCCTTTATCTCATGCTCCCAGCTACTTTTTGCATGATTTACTTGGACATTTTCCTCTGAAAAAAATGAAGTTTGAGGAAAATTCCTGCAGACTGATTTAGAGGTAGGTTTTTCTTTTTTAAATGGAAATGCATTTCTTTTATTTATTTATTTATTTTTGGCTGTTTTGGGTCTTGGTTTCTGTGCGAGGGCTTTCTCCAGTTACGGCGAGCGGGGGCCACTCTTCATCGCGGTGCGCGGGCCTCTCACTATCACGGCCTCTCTTGTTGCGGAGCACAAGCTCCAGACGCGCAGGCTCAGTAGTTGTGGCTCACGGGCCTAGTTGCTCCGCGGCATGTGGGATCTTCCCAGACCAGGGCTCGAACCCGTGTCCCCTGCATTAGCAGGCAGATTCTCAACCACTGC
>NC_041215.1:112985838-112992449 GCF_002837175.3 Physeter macrocephalus
ATTTTTGCTGTGTTGGGTCTTCGTTTCTGTGCGAGGGCTATCTCTAGTTGTGGCAAGCGGGGGCCACTCTTCATCGCGGTGCGCGGGCCTCTCACTATCGCGGCCTCTCTTGTTGCGGAGCACAGGCTCCAAACGCACAGGCTCAGTAGTTGTGGCTCAGGGGCCTAGTTGCTCCGCGGATTGTGGGATCCTTCCAGACCAGGGTTCGAACCCGTGTCCCCTGCATTAAGCAGGCAGATTCTCAACCACTGCGCCACCAGGGAAGCACCGGGTTGTGGTCTTTTTATTAATTTGTAACTTTTTTAAAATTTAGGCAAATGAGCTCTTTCTGATGTTGATTGCAGATTTGTTTTTCTGGTTTTCTATTTGTCTTTTGACTTTGTTTCTGGTGGCTTTTGCCACTTAGATAAAAAAAATAATGTGGTTGAGTTTATTGAAATTTGTAATACCTTCTGGGTTTTGTATCAGTGTTAGAAATGCCTTCCCATTCCAAAGGTTATAAATAATTTTCCATGGGTTTTATACTTTTAGCTTTTACATTCAAATGTTTGACTCATGTGAAATTTATCCTAGTAGGAGATCGAGATCTGCCTTTATTTTCTAAATGACTATACCCTTGTTCAAACAATATTTATTGAATGATTCTTCTTTTATCTAATGTATCTTTTATCTTATGGCAGTAACTGAATGTAAAACATAGTTTATAGGAAAAAAGTAAAGTTTAACCAAGATTGTCAGTGAATATATGCTTGGCTTAGTTTTTTCTTTTCTCCTGTTCTCTTTTTTCTCTCCTTTCTACTTCTCTTCCCTCCCCTCTTCTCCCCTCTGCTTTTCTTGTCTTACTTTTTTCCAAGTTGTTAGACTTTATAAGTCCATATTTACATCAACGCTATCAACATAGCTTTATTGAGATGTGGTTAGATTAGTTTTTTGGGGGGATGGATAAGTTTTTCAATTTTGTTGCAAAATTTTAAATTTACAAGTTATATCATGCAACTTTATCTTGCATCTTTATTTTGTGTGGTGTGTTGCTTTTCAGACCCTCTGGGTGAAGCTGCTATAAATTGGTGGCAGAAAGACATGTACCACAATGTTCATTGCAGCTCTATTTACAATAGCCAGGACATGGAAGCAACCTAAGTGTACATCAACAGTTGAACGGATAAAGAAGATGTGGCACATATATACAATGGAATATTACTCAGCCATAAGAAGAAGCGAAATTGAGCTATTTGTAGTGAGATGGATGGACTTAGAGTCTGTCATACAGAGTGAAGTAAGTCAGAAAGAGAAAAACAAATACTATATGCTAACACATATATATGGAATCTTAAAAAAAAAAAAAGGTTCTGAAGAACCTAGGGGCAGGACAGGAATAACGACGCAGACATAGAGAATGGACTTGAGAACACAGGGAGGGGGAAGGGTAAGCTGGGACGAAGTGAGAGAGTGGCATGGACGTATACACATTACCAAATGTAAAATAGATAGCTAGTGGGAAGCAGCTGCATAGCACAGGGAGATCAGCTCAGTGCTTAGTGACCACCTAGAGGGGTGGGATAGGGAGGGTGGGAGGGAGATGCAAGAGGGAGGAGATATGGGGATATTTGTATATGTATAGCTGATTTACTTTAGTATAAAGCAGGAACTAACTCACCATTGTAAAGCAATTATAACCCAATAAAGATGTTAAAAAAATTGGTGGCAGGAAATAGATAATTGGCCACTATGAGATAAATTTCATTTAAGCAAGAACACTAGAAAAGGAGAACTAAATTTTAGCACCAGTCATTAATGATGTGACCTTCACTAAATAGCTAAACATCTTTGGCCTTTGGATTCCTCATTTTCATAACTGCTTGCTGTAAAGGATTTTGAGATCTCTCCAACTGTAATATTAAAGAATATTAGTATTTAATATTAAAATTTATTCTGACACAAACCCCATCTTACAGAGATGTTGTGAAGATCTAACAAGAAAAGATAAAAGTGAAAACACATTTTAACCTGTATAATAATGCACAGGAATGTTAAAACCCTCTGGAGTAAATCTTATGTATATAGTCAGGTCCTTACAAGATATCTTTTTAGAGTTATTATATAACTGATTGATAATAAGTAACATTTGTATGTTCTCTTATTGGATAAGAGAGTTAGAGAAGATAAGTTGTTTTAAGCTCAAAAGTTGTCCATCGTCAACCCCAATCAGTTCAGAGTTGCTGTAACCACCAGAGCAAATGAGATTGTACCTTCATAGTTGATGCAGCCATTGGAGTCTTCTTGACCTGCCATCAGGGCTTCCACTTCTTCCTCTTTCATCTTTTCACCTGATGAAACAAAACTCTTTCTTCAAAAAGAAAACCAGAGAATATTTTCAAAATTCCACTGTAAGTGATCAGTTTTGGACTCCTGGAGACTATAACCTCTTGGAGGATAGAAACCAAGCCCTTCCTGTTCTCTAGCCAGAAGGTTATCAGTAAATTGTTTTTGAATAAATGACTTAAATGCACACTATACCTGATCATCCAAACTCTATCCTGTAAGAACTACAATGCTGCACATTACTTATTCATTACCAATAATTTAAGTTATCATTTCCCCAAAATAAACTCATTGACATTGAGGCTAGTTGATATGGTCATTAACTTTTGACTATTCTTTTTCATTTTCCCTTTGTAGTCTTTCCCCCTACTTATTTTGGTTATAACATGATTGCCCTAAGTCATGCTCTTTTCTATATATTCTGTCCTATTAAGTCCACTGAAATGAATATTTCTTACCTAGTGTAGCTAGTACATGACGAAGTTCAGCACCCATAACGGTGCCATTGCCTTCCTTGTCAAAGACACGCAGACCCTCAACAAAGTCTTCATAGGTGCCCTGGTCCTTGTTGTTGGAAATAGATTGCAACATGGGCAGAAACTGTTCAAACTCAATTTTCTTGGCATTCATCTCTGGAAGAAATTTCAATTTGGGGAGTTATTATCTATCATTAAATGCCATCTCCGAGTCACAAATTAAGCTTGAGAGTTCATTCTAGATCATCTGAAAAACTTCATACAGCTTAAATTTCAGTTGGTAAAGGACTGATGACAAAATGTTTGTAATAGATAGTGGCATGAGCTCTGGAGTCCTAGTGCTTAAGCTTTTATCCCCAGCCCACCATTTACAAGTATGTGATCATGGGCAAGTTTCTTTTTGTTTTAGTGAGCTCTTTATTTATTTATTTATTTATTTATTTATCTATTTATTTTTGGCTGCATTGGGTCTTCGGTTGCTGTGTATGGGCTTTCTCTAGTTGCGGTGAGCGGGGGCTACTCTTCGTGCGGTATGTGGGCTCCTCATCCCGGTGGCTTCTCTTGTTGCAGAGCACGGGCTCTAGGCGTGGGGGCTTCAGTAGTTGCATCACGGGGGCTCAGTATTTGTGGCTCAAGGGCTCTAGAGCGCAGGCTTAAGTTGTGGCACACTGGCTTAGTTGCTCCACAGCATGTGGGATCTTCCCGGACCCGGGCTCGAACCCACGTCCCGTGCATTGGCAGGAGGATTCTTAACCACTGCGCCACCAGGGAAGCCCCATGGGCAAGTTTCTTAACCTCTTTGTGCCTCAACTTTTTCATCTCTCAAAAGACATACCTTGTAGTGGTAGTGTGAGCATTAAATGAGGTAATACATGCAAAGTCTATTACAATATCTGGGACAAACTGAGTGCTTAATCAGTGTTAGCTACTGATTTTATTAGTATTGTCAATTTAATATTTTCTATAAACACTAGGGAAGCAATATAGAAATATACTGATAACAAATCCATTAACATATAAATGTAGCAAAACCTAACTGAACTTTAATATATATTCCACTTTTGTCTGAGCTTTTGTAGAGCCTTCAATTTCTTTAAATTTTAAGTAATTTAGAAAAGAAGCCTGTGAGGAGAGTGTGTGTGTTAAATACTTTGCGATCTCCTGATTTCTCTGCAGTTTTAGAGGCCTGGAGATGATAAGAATTTTTTTAGTATCTTCTGACAAGATAAACAGTATTCACAGCAAAAGTATAAAACAGACTATCCAGATGTATACAATGGATAAAGTTATGTACCCCTAAAATCAAAATTCCCATTCACCAGTCTTTCCTTATAGTGTAGAAATCTAGTACATTGAGTTATATTAAGAAGATTAAATTTGAAATGCTGAATAAATGAAGATTTACCTAATAATTCCATTAAAGATGAATGTTTGATAAGTTAGAAAATGGCATTTAAAAATGAATTTGGCTTATTACCCTCCTTTATCTCATGCTCCCAGCTACTTTTTGCATGATTTACTTGGACATTTTCCTCTGAAAAAAATGAAGTTTGAGGAAAATTCCTGCAGACTGATTTAGAGGTAGGTTTTTCTTTTTTAAATGGAAATGCATTTCTTTTATTTATTTATTTATTTTTGGCTGTTTTGGGTCTTGGTTTCTGTGCGAGGGCTTTCTCCAGTTACGGCGAGCGGGGGCCACTCTTCATCGCGGTGCGCGGGCCTCTCACTATCACGGCCTCTCTTGTTGCGGAGCACAAGCTCCAGACGCGCAGGCTCAGTAGTTGTGGCTCACGGGCCTAGTTGCTCCGCGGCATGTGGGATCTTCCCAGACCAGGGCTCGAACCCGTGTCCCCTGCATTAGCAGGCAGATTCTCAACCACTGCACCACCAGGGGAAGCCCTAGAGGTAGGTTTTTTTGAAATCAAAATTTTTTTCTTTTGTAATAAAGGAAAATGGTCTTTTCTGGAAAAAAAAAGATTATTTGCCTTCCCCTCCTTATTTTCCTTATGGCAAAGATAAATAGCCCAAATATCTACTTGAAAAAAACTTCACTTTTGTCTCCTTTTTTTTTTTTGTTCAGAGTGGTATTTTTCAATAGACTGTTATACTTGCCATGAATCATGGGATTGGAAAAAATGTCCTCCTTCCAGACTAATGACTGGATTACTGTATCCAGCAATGACTTCTTCAATTTTGCCTCTTAGTATCTCACTGACTTTTGCCTTAGGATTTACCTTGGGGGACTGAATGCAGATTTTGGCTTAGGTTTTTAAGTCTTTTTACAGTTCTTGGAAACAGAAAATAGTTTTATTAAGGTGTCATCTGTGTGTTCTTAAATTAGAAAGCTGAGTTTCCTTTAAGATGGTTTTTTTTTTTGGCCGCGCCCCCCGGCAGGCATGTGGGATCTTAGTTCCCCGACCAGGGATCGAATCCATGTCCCCTGCATGGGAAACGTGTAGTCTTAACCACTGGACCACCAGGGAAGTACTGTAGGGTATGTTTAGATAACATGGTTATGATGATGATGTTAGCATTAGATATCATTTCCTTTCATTAACATGAAATTATATCATGCTTACAAATTCTCAAAGGAAGGTTAACTTATTTTATGAGGGTAAAAACTAAGACTCTAGATGGCCAAGAGGCCCACTTACCATAAAAAGTAAATTAAACCCTATTCTGTGGAACTTATTTCTCTATAAATCTATCTCTCTTACACACACACACACACACACACACACACTTCCCAAAGATGAATGTTTGATAAGTTAGAAAATGGCATTTAAAAATGAATTTGGCTTATTACCCTCCTTTATCTCATGCTCCCAGCTACTTTTTGCATGATTTACTTGGACATTTTCCTCTGAAAAAAATGAAGTTTGAGGAAAATTCCTGCAGACTGATTTAGAGGTAGGTTTTTCTTTTTTAAATGGAAATGCATTTCTTTTATTTATTTATTTATTTTTGGCTGTTTTGGGTCTTGGTTTCTGTGCGAGGGCTTTCTCCAGTTACGGCGAGCGGGGGCCACTCTTCATCGCGGTGCGCGGGCCTCTCACTATCACGGCCTCTCTTGTTGCGGAGCACAAGCTCCAGACGCGCAGGCTCAGTAGTTGTGGCTCACGGGCCTAGTTGCTCCGCGGCATGTGGGATCTTCCCAGACCAGGGCTCGAACCCGTGTCCCCTGCATTAGCAGGCAGATTCTCAACCACTGCACCACCAGGGGAAGCCCTAGAGGTAGGTTTTTTTGAAATCAAAATTTTTTTCTTTTGTAATAAAGGAAAATGGTCTTTTCTGGAAAAAAAAAAGATTATTTGCCTTCCCCTCCTTATTTTCCTTATGGCAAAGATAAATAGCCCAAATATCTACTTGAAAAAAACTTCACTTTTGTCTCCTTTTTTTTTTTGTTCAGAGTGGTATTTTTCAATAGACTGTTATACTTGCCATGAATCATGGGATTGGAAAAAATGTCCTCCTTCCAGACTAATGACTGGATTACTGTATCCAGCAATGACTTCTTCAATTTTGCCTCTTAGTATCTCACTGACTTTTGCCTTAGGATTTACCTTGGGGGACTGAATGCAGATTTTGGCTTAGGTTTTTAAGTCTTTTTACAGTTCTTGGAAACAGAAAATAGTTTTATTAAGGTGTCATCTGTGTGTTCTTAAATTAGAAAGCTGAGTTTCCTTTAAGATGGTTTTTTTTTTGGCCGCGCCCCCCGGCAGGCATGTGGGATCTTAGTTCCCCGACCAGGGATCGAATCCATGTCCCCTGCATGGGAAACGTGTAGTCTTAACCACTGGACCACCAGGGAAG
>NC_041215.1:112996705-113005184 GCF_002837175.3 Physeter macrocephalus
ACACACACACACACACACACACACACTTCCCAACTTCTTGGAAAAACATGTGTTTACCTTCATTGCTGGGATTTCCCAGAACCGTCTTGACCTCTGCATTGGTGGGATTTGTGCCCAGAGCCCGAAGGACATCACCAACCTGGTTTAAGATGATCTTGTTATCGCCTTTTCTGTCAAATAGGAGAAATGCCTCCTTGAATTCTGAAAGAAGCAAGAAGCATTAGGATGCTTTTTTTCTACTTCAGACCTATAAATTAATCCAAACTTCATCAGGGATCCAGTTCAAACTCTCCTCTACTTTACAGCTTTTGCCAGTCACTTAAGTTTTTATCTTTGGACTCTCCCTTTTCTAAGCTCAATTGACAACTCCCTTTGGACATTTCTTTTTGGGTCTATTTTAAAGCAGGATTTCCAATTTCAAGTCATGTGTTGTTATTCATCAGATATGGAAATTGAAATTCCTAGTCATATTTATTCATATCTCCTTCATCTGCCTTGGACACAGGACTGCGTTAAGAAATTCTGAGGCTTTGAGAAATCTTAAGAATTCCTCATAAAATCCCTCATATAATTAACGTTAATAAAATTTCAAGAGAACAAATTTTCAATCGGGGTTGTGTCATGTGAGGTTAAACCAAACTTCTTAACTTATACAGAAAAACCTGCTCTTGAGGTACAAATTTCCTAGGCTTTTCGCTTAACTAGTTTTCTTCAGGAGTAACTTCATTTTTCAGGAAAAAAAGTAGAAAGATGAGGCCAATTTCTAAGTTCTACAGTGTCATTTAACCACTTCAATGTATGACTAATAGGCTCCTAGTGTAACTGATTCTGAAGGAGACTTATTTGTTTGAATCTATTGCTATGGTGATCACTTTAAACTTTACTCTTTTTTCATATAATAACGTATGATAACATGTTGCTGTATTAGCTTTAGAATGTAAGTACATGTTTTAAATTAAAATTTTATGGAGATA
This sequence comes from Physeter macrocephalus, assembly GCF_002837175.3. Classification (NCBI taxonomy): domain Eukaryota; kingdom Metazoa; phylum Chordata; class Mammalia; order Artiodactyla; family Physeteridae; genus Physeter; species Physeter macrocephalus. Next base: position 112,997,680 of record NC_041215.1, read on the forward strand.
AGTATAGATTCACATGCAATTTTAAGAAAAAATACAAAGAGATCTCTTAAATACTCTGTCTAGTTTCCCCCAATAGTACCATTTTACAAAATTATAGTACACTATCACAACCAGAATATTTACATTGATAGACTCCACCTATTTTACTCAGATTTCCCTAGTTTTACTTGTATTCATGTGTGTATGTAAGCACATATTTTAAAAGTGTTGTCTATTTTTATCACAATCACTCTATTGTTTACTTTCCCTAAATTTTGTCATTCTCCTTTGGTAGAATTGATTTTGCCTTTCAGGATTACATTAACAAAGAATTAAGAAGTATACACCAAAAAGACAGAAAGAAGTACTACTATGGATTTAGGGGCAAGTAAAGACATTTTATTTGAACTTTTAAAACTTAACTAAATTAAATTTTCTGGAGAACCTAAAAGTACTGATGGCAACTTGTTGGAGTTAATACCAATAACACTCAAAAACCCATTTGTGAATGAACTGGTAGAGGTGAAACATTCTTTTTAGTCCATTAGTGGTCTCAGATCAAGAGATGCTATCTAGATAGATTACTCAGCAAAACATCCTGTTTAACTATCCCTTCATCCCCTAATCTAAGATTGCACCAGACATTATGTTAACAATCAACTATAGATCATGTTATCATTCTTTGCTGAAATTTCTGCCTCAAATTCTATGCAAATTGACATCACAGATCATTTCCCCAACCTAAAAGACACGCGGCAGGCACTGTGGGGTCATTAGTCAAACATTATATATTATCTTTCTACGGGACATGTGAAACTGAACTATTCTTATTACCGGCTCCAGACTCTCATGCAGATTGCTCAGAGGGCTCACTATTACCCTGGTCAGATGTTGATATAGAAATAGGGTTTTATGAGCTGTAATAGAACTCTCTCTGACATGAACACTTTTGTTGATTTAAAGGCCAAGGCCAGAAAAATATTGCTCTTCCTACACCAGATTTTTAAGGCTTAGTTATTCTCTTGAAGAGTCTAAAACATGGGTTAGCAAATGACTGCCTATGGGCTGGCCGCCTGTTTTTGTAAATAAAGTTTTATTGGAATACAGACATGCCCATACATTTATGTATTGTCTGTGGCTGTTTTCATACCTCAGTGACAGAACTGAGTTGTTTATACAGAGACTGTTCTGCCAACAAAGCCTAACATATTTACTATTTAGCTCTCTAAGAAAAAATGTGCCAGCCCCTAGTCTAGAACAACACTGTTCTAGGGCTTTTTTGTGATGATTGAAATGTTCTGTATCTGGGCTGCCCAAAAGGGTAGTAGTTACCTACCACCTGTGGCTCTTGAAGCACTAAAATATGACTAGTGCAAAGGAGAAAGTAGACTTTTAAATGCATTTATTTTTACTTAATTACAGGTTAAATTTAAATAGCCACATGTGGCTAGTGGCATCTCTACTGGACAGCACAGGACTTCCACCTTTAGAATGCTATAATTTTCTAGTGTTTTTTTCTTTACCCCAAACTTGTGATACATTCAAGTTGAGCAGCCATGAGAAAAACTCTAATCATTGAAGAAGGAAGCAAACAAAGATGTCTTTATTTATTTCTTAAAATGTAATATTTCCTTTTAATTTAAAATGCTTACATTTGTTTTCCTGGCACAGGAGAAAACCAGTCCACCACACCGATGTTTACTGAACCTCTATATCTAAAACCTATTTTACATATGGAGTAATATGGTTAATGTTCAACACCAAGTCCTCTGTCTCTGGAAGGGTTTTTAAGTCTTCTATTTCTTGGTTCTACCATAGTTTGGCAGTCATAATGACACATAAATTAGATATTTGAGAGGACTGGGGTACAGTAGCAGATAATGTAGCAGCATCACTAGTTAAAATACATTAAAAATCAAACAAATTAGAGTAGAATTACCAACTGTTTTCAATAAGAAAAATTAGTCCTTTGTAGTATAATTTCAAATGATCATGGGTTCTGAGTCATCAGATCATCTAATTTGTCTACATGAAGGCATTAACCATGATGTAGATATATATGAGTCTGTACTATAGCAAATGTCCTTTTTTTTCTTAACTGATTTCCAAACATGAGATATTCCAGACAATGAAGCAGGCTGAAAAATGTTGAATCCTTTAGATAGAGAACTGAGTATAATTATAATTATATACCTATGAGTATTATCACAATTATTTATATATTATAAATCATAACGTATATACATACTTATCATTATGACCAATATCCAATTTATACAATATTGTATAACTGAAATTTTCTTCCATCCCTTCTATAGATGTATTTTTGTCTCAGTTTATTTAAATATGTGACTCTTTCACTTCATAAAACATTCTGCCCTACACTTTCCAGTGAAACAAGAGTCTTAGGGCACAGGATCTCTTGGATCCAAAGACCTGAAGAAGAAAAAGTGCAAGTCTTAGGGAAACTATTCATATTCTTTTGAATCTCCAGAATTTGAAGTCTTCTAGTTAGAAACTGTTTCTATGAAATAAATTTCTAATTAATTTAAAGTAATATTAGATTTTGACCCTATCATTAATTCTTTGGATCTTTGAGTCAGTCTCATCACCTCTCTGGGAGCCTGTCCTGCACCTCTAAAGATGGACCAGGAGATGGCTAAGGCTCCTTCCACAGTTTTTTGATAAATAATTTTCCCCTCTTTTTCTCTGAATGCACATTTTTTCTATATCCACTTCACCTGCTATTTCTCTCAACTCACTATAGTGCCCACTGAAATTATGTGTATTTGGTAATTGGGCAGTTTTAGAATCAATTTTGTTTTCTAAATTGAATAATTTAGACCTGCCAAATCACTCTTTAGGGATTTGATTAACAAATTAGCCATCCAAAATCCACATATTTTTGGGGGGTATATGTATGGTATTACCTACTGTATCAAATTGGTTCTACTTAGAAATCAGTGAATACAAGAAATTATTTTGTGGTGTTTAGCTTTTGTTTGCCTAAACTTTTGATTACTGATTATACGTGAAGGGTTCATGTTGAGAGAATTTATATTTAGAGTGATTGAGAGCATTTATATTTAGAGTGACAACATCAGTGGGGATAATTAGAAAGAGCTAATCTCATCTCAAGAGAGTTGGTTTTCTCACATGCCATCTTTATGAGTGTGCACATATTATATCGTTTAAACTTACCATCCTGCTGCTGCTTAGAGAACTCGATCTGTTAGAAAGAAATTAACCACAAAGAATATTTTAACCAAACAGAAATGTCCTGATTTTTAAATGTATCCAAGCTCATTCCCTGAGTGATCTTCAAAGTAAGCTGAAAAAGTATGCCTACTTTTCAGAGTTCAGGCATAGCTTGGATACTAAGAGGTTGAGCCATGCAGTAACATGTCTTGGAGGTGAGTGATATTTCAGAGACTAAGAAGCGCTCGGCCTACCTCTGGAATAGAGAAGCTCAATTCACTTACCAGCAATCTGGTCAGCACTGAAGGACTGCAATGGCGAGAGAGAGGAAGCAAGAAAGAAACAACTAGTACTCTTTCAAATGCGTTGACAGAAGAGAGTGCTCTCTGCTCTGAGATTTTTAGGAAGCTTTGTAGGTGTCATAGAATAAGAAGGTTGCCTTAGGATACTTTTGAATCTAGGAAATATAAAAAGCTATTGCAAAAGATAGGGAACATCTTTCTATGTCTTAATCCATGAGTCAATGATTTAACAAATGCTAAATCAAATTCTTTCTGGAATAATATAATAACCTACAGTGTATTTAACATATGTCTAATACAGACACACTGCATTAAAAAGGTCACTTGAAGTCTTTCTTCTATTTAACCAGTATATTTTTATCCAATGCATGGAAAGTAGTTTATTTAATTTTAGTTATCAGCATCATTGGATTTTTTTTTAAGGTATAGTATTTTGCTATAGTTGCAGGTTTTTCCCTAAATTTAGATATAATAAACCTTATGTGATATAGAAAGTTGGTGAAGCATAAAGTACTGTTTTGGGGAGTAAGGCATATTTTTCCAGTTGGCATAATACCTTGAACTAATCTCTCCTATCCTCAACCCACCTTAATAAAAACCAAAAGTAGATTCTACACACATACTGAATATGTTCTCTCCTCAATTTTATTCCTATCTACTGTCTATATCTGTCTATAAATTACAAGTAGTTTTCTCACAGGACCCACCATGATGGAGCTTCTGGGCTGCAAACAGCGGCGAAGCTGAAGAGTGAGTTGAGGGTTGCTCCAGTCCCTGAGTGGGGGCCTCCCTTGCCGAGGCTGCCTTTTATTTTTGGAGAAGCTGTGACCTCACAGCTAGCATCAGGTTTCAGAGAGAAGTAGCCACTCCCCTTGGAGAGTTTTTTAGCTTTCTTAGGGCAAAGGGAAAGAGGCATCTGTACCCTGAGGTCTATTTTTAGGAAATCAGAACCTAAGAGTGGACAGCCATGGCGACCAATGCCTATCAGTACTTTTATGGTCTTTATCCCTGAGATGTTTTCTTGAGCGTCTTCCTTTAAGAAGCTTCTTATTTGTTGAGTGGCAGAGGAGCTTAGAATTCCTCTAAAGACTACAGCTGATCCCTTCTCTTGGTGAATTATGGACTTTGCAAACTTCAAGTCAGCAGTTTTGGTATAAATGGAACTTTCTGGATGGGACTGGTTTGGGGTTTCAAATGGTAACTGCTATAGAAGGAACACTCTCTGCAGCTCTGTCCCTTGTGGTAAAGTTCAGAGGACTTGAAAGGGGTACATACATTTTGTGTGTTTCTTGGGTCTACCCAAGTGAAAATCTGGTCAGTTTGTGAAATCTCCAGTTAAAGACCACTCTTTGTACGTTGTATTCTCAGGAGTATAGAGTTTATCTAAGCCAGGAATGGTTTTAATCTCCATTTTCAGCACTCTCCCCCAGTTTTCTTACATTAGGGCTGGGTATTTGCTTCCCTACCTGTTATCTTTATGGCGGCTGACTAGTCATATTTTTTGAATTTATAAAGTTCTTCTAGGAGGGAAAGCTGATGGACCATTTTGTGTTCTTTTTCTCTCATTCTGTACATGTTCTTTTAAAATTTAAAAATGTTGCTTATGTTCTTACCAGAATGTGCTGATTCCCTTTCTGCCATGTCAAACACTTTATGACTCAGTCACCAGACTGAGAACCAAAAGAATACAAAGCAGGTGTTGTGAAATGCAAAGTTGTACTTTAGAATTTTAAAGGTATCCATGGGATTGGCTGATAGTAAGTTTTCATGACAGCTTACCTGAAAATAAGGGACAACTCCCTTCCTAGAATGGTACTGAGAAGAGACCACTCTAGTCAGAACTAAAGTTCAGACATGTTTACCAGTTTTCTACATATTTAAAGCAGCTCAAAGGCATAAAGAATGTTAGAGATAAATTCTAATTTAAGTACTGTTTCAGCAACTATTTTTAAGGGGATGGTCACAAAAAGCATAATCTCCCTCTGCTAGACAGATGTATACTTTGCAGCTTTTCCCCAAGCCATTTGGAAAGAAATCAACATTTAAATGCATATCATTTTTTTCCAAAGTTTATAAGTAGTGACTCCTTTCATGGAGTCTGAGTCCCAAAATTAGAATGGAAAATATAACTTAAAAAATATTAGTGGCCAGGTAAACATATCTTCATGAATAGATTGACATTTTGAGAGGTTGTTGGGAAATGGAAGTTAATAGAAAAAATTTAATTTCTTTGAATCATTAGGGAAAATGAAATGGAGGGACAAAGGTAGAAATTTGTCACCTTTGATAGTTGTGTAATTTGGAGTCTCATGATTTCTGATGCAAAAATTAAAGCCATTAGAGCAGACCATGTTTCTTTGTGCTTTACTCTTGTATTTAGGTATTGTGTCATTAAATTTGAATTGCCCTATGATCAATATTGAGCACTAGCATATATCTTTGGTAGAATTAATAACTATAGATAATACAAAACAAACTCATCAAAGTTGTCTTACATAATGCCCATCCCATCATATAACCTACATAATGCTCATTTTCATTTTTTTTCAGGTAGAAAAATGTGTCCTTGAATACATATAAAATACAATTAATTTGTGTCAAATCTGTCAAGTAAACTGGAAAGTCATTTTAATAGCTGTATTTACGTTATAAATAAGCTATTCATAACCACTTGCCTGTTATGTAAAGGTTTATTATTTATTAAAATAGATTGGAGGCAGTTAAACTATTTCACTCATTTTTTTCTGTATCTTTATCACATAGAGAATGAGAGTGTAGATTTTTTTGTGTGTACTGATGATCAAAGTAGACATTTAAGCAAGCTATTGACAGTGGTAGAGAAGGCTACAGTTTAGTCTAGTCTAGAGAATAAACTATAGTTTAAAAGTTAGAAGACCTAGATATTGTGCCCATAGAATAAGTGGGAGATGCTATTTATTCTCTGGTACGCTTTTACAAATGGCCAAAACATTCTCTTGTATCTCTTCCTGGGTGTTATAATGATGAAGTAATCAACCCTTTGAAGAAAGGCGTGATATGAATACAAAATGTCAGCTGATTTTGGACTCAGTTTGCTATGTCATCATTTGGTTTGTTTTGAAAATTAGATTTAAGTCTCTTCTGTCTGGAATGTTCTCCTGTCAGTTCTGCTTCTTAGAAATTAACTATCCTTCAAAGCCCTTGAAAGAACCTTTTCTATTTGCCTAGCTCCTTTCTGCCCGTGAAATATGTTTTAACCTTCCTGACTGTAAACTTTTGGGAAGCACAGGCTTTTACTGGAGACCATTTCCCTTGGTCCATGATGTGAACCCAAGTGTGAGCCTTTCCCTCCTGGAATGCTACCCCTGCCTTATACTTAGATTGTATCCCCCATAACTCTGTAAAGTACCTTGTCTATATTATATGCTCAACAGAATTTTAATTAAATTAAAATCTTTAGAACAGATGTATAGTAAGTTCCTCCTTCAAACAAGTATCCTCCTCTAGGATATTATCTTTTTAAAAATTTTTTATTTTTATTTTATTTTTTTCTGAAGATTTATTTTTAAAAATTTTATTTATTTATTTAACATCTTTATTGGAGTATAATTGCTTTACAATGGTGTGTTAGTTTCTGCTGTATAACAAAGTGAATCAGCTGTACATATACATATACCCCCATATCCCCTCCCTCTTGCGTCTCGTCTCCCTCCCACCCTCCCTATCCCACCCCTCTAGGTGGTCACAAAGCACCGAGCTGATCTCCCTGTGCCATGAGGCTGCTTCCCACTAGCTATCTGTTTTACATTTGGTGGTGTATATATGTCCATGCCACTCTCTCACTTTGTCCCAGCTTACCCTTCCCCCTCCCTGTGTCCTCAGGTCCATTCTCTACTTCTGCGTCTTTATTCCAGTCCTGCCCCTAGGTTCTTCAGAACCAATTTTTTCTTTTTTTTTTTGATTCCATATATATGTTAGCATACGGTATATATGTGTTAGCATATGGTATTTGTTTTTCTCTTTCTGACTTACTTCACTCTGTATGAC
>NC_041215.1:113006855-113025775 GCF_002837175.3 Physeter macrocephalus
GCGCCAGTTTCTGCTTTACAACAAAGTGAATCAGTTATACATATACATATGTTCCCATATCTCTTCCCTCTTGCGTCTCGTCTCCCTCCCACCCTCCCTATCCCACCCCTCTAGGTGGTCACAAAGCACCGAGCTGATCTCCCTGTGCCATGAGGCTGCTTCCCACTAGCTATCTGTTTTACATTTGGTGGTGTATATATGTCCATGCCACTCTCTCACTTTGTCCCAGCTTACCCTTCCCCCTCCCTGTGTCCTCAGGTCCATTCTCTACTTCTGCGTCTTTATTCCAGTCCTGCCCCTAGGTTCTTCAGAACCAATTTTTTCTTTTTTTTTTTGATTCCATATATATGTTAGCATACGGTATATATGTGTTAGCATATGGTATTTGTTTTTCTCTTTCTGACTTACTTCACTCTGTATGACAGACTCTAAGTCCATAGGATATTATCTTCCTTGAGAGAACAGACCTTGTCAGTTCCTTCAAAGAGCTTACATTCTAGAGTAGGGGCACACATTCTCCTTTGGTGCTGTATCTCCAGCACCTAGAACTGCCATGCATATAGTAGGCATGCTCATTTTAAGTTATTGATGTATATGCCTTTATATTTCCAGAATCTTTCCTTAGATTTTATATAAATGTTATGATCAGGACTTCTAATTTGCCAACCCCCAATTTGTTTTTTTAAAGGGTGTTTCCATTTTAGCCTAAATACTTATCCTAGACTGTTGGTAAAATAACTACCTTCCACATTTTTATGATTTATGTACTATTTAGTATTGGATTTAGGTAAGTAGTAGTCAACAAGGTACTGGTACTAAAAAAGATTTTTATTGCAATGTTTTCAGATTATTTTTCACTTTGTGAAGTATTTTTCTAATAGTAGTCATGAGGTTTGGTTAACTGATTAAAGACAAGATAAAACTTCTGGTATATAGAAGGAATTGATTTATAGAAGAATATTAAAATGCATTTAATCAAACAGGCTCTGGAATTGATGTATCTTAAGATTTAGTATAACAAGAAGAGCTATAATTAAAGACAATCTGGAAGATATGTGATGTTGAATACTGAGGGCTAATGCCCTAGGAAGGAACATGGACTACAGTCTTTAAAGGACTCCATCGTCACTGCTAGATATTACAATAGGGCTAATGACTGGTGAGGCTAAGTAAAGACCTTAATCTAACCAGGGCCAGTTTTCAATCAAGAAAACATTGCTGCATGTTCTTTGATTTAATGCCTGGCAGGGAGAACAAAGACCTGGATGTATGCAAACCCTAACAGAAACTTAATAATTTTCACTCCAGTCTTACAGTTATGAGGAATCATTGTAAAAGGCTGGCAGAAGTACTATTTTGGAACTCTGAGAGTTTTGTGCTTCAGAGCAATTCACTTAATTTAAAGGAAATAGATATTTTTTATTGCATTTTTTGATTTCAACAAAGGATATACTTAGGCTGGTGACTCTAATTTGGTATAAAAAGGAGAAATTAAGATCAATGAGAATACAGTAGCAGCCCAGGTTGTCTAATATAAGAGAGAATAGATGGTTATATTGGATAAACTGATCTGAATAGAAGAGGAAATGAGTAATTCTGTGCTTAGGATGCCTAGGCTAGTCAACTGAATTCAGTCACATTAGAGCAAAGGCTGAATTATCAAAATAATACAATTTAGACCTACAGGAATTAACAAAGAGGTTTACGTGAATTTTAATAAAAATGTAAAAATGTGACCTAAGTCTATACTACTTTGGATTTCTCATCAGCTTTCCCGTGAGAGTTGCACCTGCTCCACTTTGTGCATTTGTTTGTATGCAATTTAATTAAAAAATCCAAGTTGTGTTTACGTTCTTTCCTTCCTCTTTTTATTTTTAAAATAAAAGCATTTGTGAAAAATGCTTTGAAAAATGCTTTGTGTATGTGTTTTAAGAAATCATAAATATCTGCTTTTTCCTCCGTATCTGGAGTAGAAGTTCTGTTTGTGACAACAGGGGTATATGAATATTGATATTACTGTTTTGGAGATTTCAGGTCTTTGATATGGTGGAAAGAGACTTAGATGGGGATTGAGGTATTCAGAAGTTTGTTCTGGCTCTCCTGTAACAAATCATGTGTCTTTTGATTAAATAACTTCTTTTATCTGGGTTATAGCTTCCTCAAATATGGAATATTACACTGCATGATTTCTATGGTTGCTTATGGTTCTATAATGTTGTGAGTTTTCCATCCTTTTGTCAATAGTACCTACAGCAACTCACTTTTTTTTTTAATGGACAAGGGCAAGTTGCCTAAAAATTTGGTAAATGATATTATTTTGAAGTAGTTTAGATAAAGAGGAGTTAAGCAAAATAAAATTTCATAACACTGTGTTCAGATGACTATTTTATATCTCACTTATATCGGGAGATGGTATATCATTGGGTACTTACTAGGTACAAAGAACCTCACTTGCCACAGTGGAAGAAAGAAGATAAAGTTGAATAAGATGTGGTTTTATCTTTAGGAAAAATTTTATCTTTAGGAAAAAAATTTTTTCCTAAAGATAAAAAAAAATTTTATCTTTTAGGAAAAATTTTCAAAAATTAAACATTATTAATTTATGATCAGAATAACAAAGATTTATCATCCATATAATTTACATTTTAGCCAGTATAACTGAAGCCATTACTACTAGTATATTGCAATTTTTGCCCTCCAGGTTCTGATTTGCGGGGAGAAACAAACCGTAGAAGTTGATGCAGAAACAAACTACGGAAGATCTTATTTTCATAAAAAAAGTATTCCAGTATGAAGAGAAGCAGAAGAAAGTGTAGTATCAGCAGACTAAATATAATCCTTTCCACAATTTCCATGAGTCAGATGGTGCTTAATGCCGGGTAATTATGGAAAGGCTTCTAAAGACAACTTGCCAGGGGGTTCATTTGCAGCACTAAAATGTCGAGAGGCTAAATTTGGCACTGTCACTTTGTGATCTCCTTGTCTTGCACAAATTTCATTATCTTTAAAGTGCTATTCACTATTAATTGGTGAACATACCTATTCCTTTCCAAACTGCCTTTAACTTTGCAAAGACATTATCCAGTTACATATTACTTAAAATATAATTTTAGACAGAGTTACAGAATGCACTTTAATATCTTCCCACTCCACTCCACCTGTTCTCTTCTTTTACAGAGTAGATGTTTCAAAGTGGAAACTTGTTACTGATACCTAGTGATAATCTCACATAAATTTTGGTTTGTTTCTGAGGTTATAATCATGCCACAAATGGATGAATATCGCAATTGGTTGACATTTTAGTTGTATTAAAAATTAGTCTGTATTAAAAGGCCAGAGTAAAAGAAGACAAACTCTTAAAATTATATAAAGCAAACTTAGAAACAACTTATGTCTTCACTTATTCCTTCTAATTAGAAATTGACTATATGTCTTCTATTCCTATTTCTTTCCTCAGATTAGTTAAGATTTAATCATTATACACGTGGCATTATATTTCTATATATGACTCCAAAGAATATTTGTTGAGATTTCCAGTTTAAATCATGCTACTTATTTGTAAACAAAATAGAAACCCATCCCATTCTTAGAATATTAACCTGATGGAAAAATTTGGAGGTTTTGTTTGAAATATGTGTATGTTTAATTAAACAAAAGCAAAATTATTTTAAAATACAATAAGTTTCACTACATTTAACAATATTAAAAAATACTTTGGTATAGTTTTTTTCCAGCTTTAGTGAGATATAATTTACATATAATATTGTATAAGTTTAAGGTGTACAACATGATGATTTAACACATGATAATTTTGATATGTGAAATGATTACCACAATAAGGTTAGTTGGTTAATATAACCATCATACTACACAGTTATCTTTTTTTTTTGTGGTGAAAACTTTTAAAATTTATTCTCTTAGCAACTTTCAAGTATACAATATGGTACTGTTAACTATAGTCACTATGTTGTATTTAGATCCCAGAACTTATTAATCTTATAACTGCAAGTTTGTACCCTCCGTTCACCTTCACTCTTTTCTCCTATCCCCACCCGACCCTAGCAACTACCAATCTACTCTCATAATAGCATTTTTAACATCCATGTTCCATTTACAGCTTTTTACAGGAAGCTGGAGCAAAGTGACTGGGGGGTCTTTCTAGTTTCCTAATATCTCACCTTCCATCTGTAAATGAGTACACGCAACCTGTCAGCAACAGGTTGCTAAGATAGGGGAAAGCTGAGAAAAACAAAACAGTAATGAACTGCCAAGGTCAAAAGTCTTGATGAACTAGCTCTGATGTGTGCCTCTCACCCCCTCTTCTGGCTACCTAAGGGCTGTGAAGGGCAATATGAGAATCACCCTTATATTGACCACTCTTAACCTCATATCCTTAAGACCAAAAAAGGTTCCTTTTCACATTCTTGAAAACAGCAACTTCCCCTTTATAAACAGGAGGTAGTTTAGGATATGGTTAACACAGTTGACTCTGGATTTGGCCTGCTAGGTTATATCCTAGCTCTATCACATACTTGTTATTTGATCATGGGCTGACATTGAACCTCATTTAGGCTCAGTTTCTTTTCTTGCAAAATGAGGCTAAAAACAACCTTAGTGTAATGTTTTGTGGATTAAATAAGATAATAAGGCACAGAGTAAATTTATAATAAATATTTGTTGTTATATTACAAAAAACTTTATAATTTTCAAAGCCTTTCATGAGCCATGACCTCATTTGATTTTTCCAACAATCCTTCTAAGTAGGACTGGGTTTGTATTAGCTTTGTTAGAGATGAGAAAAAATAATTTACAGATTAACACAAAAAGGCCTATACCTGGACAAGAACAAGTCAGGTGTTGCAATGAATACATAATATTTGCCTCCACTGAATACTCATCAGTAAGTAGATGTATTTATTGGGAATACTATATTTCTACCTTATTAACTGAAAGTTTAAATCTTCCCAAGCATATGGTCAATTGTTGCTATGAGATTTGTTATTTGATGAGTTTCTGTCAATGCATTCTGTACCTTTACCACTTTTTGTAGTGTCGCCCGCAGTATCTGGTCAGGGATGACCTGATTGAGTGGTGAATTCAACGAGAATTAAAATTTAAGCAGCACAATAACAGACATGATTCAAAGTCTCATCACCTCAGAGCAATCCTGATATATCAGCTAAGGCATGCATCATGCAAAAATTTTGCTTAAACATTGAAGATCTTTTAAAATCTAGGCACATGATCATCTCATACTTATTTACTTTTGTTATTTCATTTGGTTGCAGTTTTGGGCAACAGGTGTTAATTCTTGTGTTTGTACTTGAAACTGAACTTATGGTGGGCTTTACTTCCCACACTTGGCGATTCTGTCAGGCAGTGTTGTTTAGTCTGGGCATTGTTGCTGGAAGTATCAGCTCTCTGAAAGCAAAGAGTGCTTAGAACCACCCAGGACAGTAGCTTTAATGCTCAGATATCAGCAATATTTGTGTTTTTGAAAAGGATATTCATAGAAAATCCATGGGGCTAGGACATCAGGTAAGGTTTTATGTCAGAACAACCAAAGAAATGTTCTAAAGAAATAACCAATAAAGTAGGAAATCAGGTGGGAAAACACATTTAAGAAATTGATAAAACTCATTCATATTGTTCAGAGTTTATGCAGAGTCAAATATATGGCTAGTAACATAGTATATTATAATATGGAACATAGATATTAACTGGGATAGTATTGAGGGATTAAATACTATGATTGTAATGACTATAATACTACACTAAAATAGTTCCACTTAAACTTCAGCCCTACTCAAAGTGTAAAGAACAGCTAGATTTCTAATCTTATATGATTTATGAAAGAAAGTGTAAAATCCAATTAAGTTTTGTTCTTTATCGAGTTTTCAGAAAGTTAATGAACACATAACAGCTCGATTAATTTCTTTAAAGTTCATTTTCTCTGCTTGAAAAAAGTTTATAACTTAGATGAGGTAGTATATCTAGAAATATCATTACATGATTAAAAGCATCGTAATATGAAATGTTTTAATGCACATTTTAATTAGTCTTCTTACTTATTGGGATGAAATTAGATTTTATAAAGTTCTCAAGTTGCATCACATTCTTTGGCTATGTTATAATATCTATAAATATGCACTGATTTCATATTGTTGAATGCATATCATTAAAGCCATTTAAATTCTTTTGAAAAAATATGCTTCAATTCTTTTCTTTGTTCTCTTTCCATTAGGAACGGGCTCTCTGAATGAAAGATAATCTGTTTCTTCTAGATTCATTTAACTTCTCCTTTTTTGGTTTGTGTTCCTTATCAACATCCATCACATCTTTCATTCTACAATGAAATAGTGAAGATGGAGCATATCCCATCTTTACAGAGACTCTCTTAGGAGTATTTCCTTCTTTTGCTTAGCTGTACTAGTTCACAGTAGCATTAATTCAAGATATAGATGAAAGGATAAACCAGTTTTCAAGATACAGAAAAGCATCACTTCTCTGCTATGAAGAAGCAATCAGTTTATTTTTTGGATTTAAAAAGTGATTTTTTGTCTTTTCTTGGAGACTTCTTACCTGCCAAACTAAATTTTTATTTATTTACTTATTCTTACTCTGTTCCTTGGGGAAGAAAATTAATGCCTCTTTTCGTTAGTGGGATACTTCTTTTTCTCCTTAAGAAGGCACATTTTTTTCCTTTCCAAATGCTTGTAGTCCCAGATACAAAGGGATGATATTGTCTTATAAATCACAGTAAATATAAAGAGGAATAGCTTTGACACTGATTCATATCTCTAGTGTTAATGTAAAATGGGGAGTCAAAGAATAGAGGCAATTGGAATTATTGCAGTGGCTATAATCATGCTTATTGTATAATGTAGTCAGTGTGCATCTATAAGATATATTAACTAGTATTGCTGGAGATGAAAAATTTGATTTCCTCATAATGAACTGTATGCATGCAGTCCTCAAGACAGAAAAACATTTACTGGAAGATATGACATTCATTTTTTTCTCCTAAGTGGATATAAATTAAGAATAGTTCCTGGGGCTTCTCTGGTGGCGCAGTGGTTGAGAGTCCACCTGCCGATGCAGGGACACAGGTTCGTGACCCGGTCCGGGAAGATCCCACATGCCGTGGAGCGGCTAGGCCCATGAGCCATGGCCACTGAGCCTGCGTGTCCGGAGCCTGTGCTCCGCAATGGGAGAGGCCACAACAGTGAGAGGCCCGCGTACTGCAAAAAAAAAAAAAAAAAGTTCCTGACCAATATTAGATTCTACAACCAACTATTTTCCAAATATGACTTCAGTTACCTACTAACTCAAGAGAAAATGTCTGTGATGATCTACTTCTACTCTGAAACATAAAAATGCTATAAAAATTTGGAATATATTTACTTAATATCATCATATACATCTAAGGGTGATCTAATTCAATATTTATGTCAGGAATATTTTTAAGAATCTATAGTTATACTAAAATAGTCAATGAATTATTTATTTATAGGTTAGCTTGGCTGTTGCAAGTAAATAGCATATTAAATGTCAGCAAGTATTAAGTTAGCAAAATTCAGATTTATTAAGCACAGAACTATTGGCTTAAGTGAAATGATCACCTCCTAGGCACTTTCACCCACTAGTTTTCCATATAAGGCAGGGTTCCCTAGATGAAGATTTTCAAACTGTCATTCGGACCAGTCACAGCCCAATGAATGAGGAGACAGTGCACATTTGATGGGTCACATTGCCAAGAGGAAACAAGCACATCCATAGCGTCATTCTTCCAAAAGCAGATAATCTTTTGGCAGTGGAGCACTTTGATCACAGCAAAGTGTTGACATGAAAATCAATCACATTCTCTTTAGTTCAAGATCAGTATGCAAGAGCTCAAAGACATAAGCTCAAAGCCATATAACTAACAAGTTTTACAATATTTGGGGGGTTAGTTTCATTTAGAAGCAACTCACATTCTGAATTAAATATATATAAATAAACAAGATGACATTTATAGTCACTGAAACACTTGAGTGCGTAGCTGTCTGCACTGGGATGTCATTTAGTGCGGTATCAAATTTTATTAAGCAAAGCTGGAGGGGGAATTGAATTGCAAAAATCTCTTTTTCAGATGAAATAAAGCAGCTGTCAAATAAATACATCTCGGACAACTGGGTCATCAGCTGTTTTTAAACTTTTGGAAACAAGTAGGGACTAAAACTTTCCTTTTGATGTAGCTTTAAGGAAGAGATCCAGTGTCCATAGAGATTTTATTTAAAAAAAAAAAAGAAACCACTGGTTTAAATGTTTGTAAAATGTATACATTTTACACTTTGACAATTTAGGGAAAAAAGGAAACAGAAAACAAAAAGTAGAGCAAATACAGGTTCCAAATATAATACCATACTCATAATAATTTTAGTGAAATTATATGCTACAGTTTATTTACTTTTAAAATCAAGATTCTCTTCTACCCACATCCACCAGTTTGCTTAGTAATTCCATTCCTCTCAATGAAAAATATGCCCCTCTGAAAGTTCCTAGTGTTCCCTACTGTTGAAAGATGTTTCAGTGACCAAACAGTTCACCCTTTTCATTACCTTAATGGCAGAGAGGTCAATCTTTGCTTCTTTGGGTGGGGCAGGTGCAGGTGCAGGTTCAGGTGCCGGGGCAGGGGCAGGGGCAGGGGCTGGGGCAGCAGCGGCAGCAGGTTTCTTCACATCCTTCTTTGGTGCCATTGTGTTTAAGAGGATGGGTTAAAAAAAGAGGAGAACCTCCTAAAGAACCTGTCAAACTGATTCTTGGAAGAGGAGTGGTGGTTCGCCTGATCCACAGACCAGTGTCTTGAAGGTGGACCCAGAGCATTAAATGGCATAAGGGCATGCATATATATTTCACTTAGTGCCTAACAGCATCTTGACACTTGAGGCTGGATTGGACAGTTTGCTAGTCCAGGGGGATGGCATTCCGGCTCAGACTATAAATGGAAACTGGAGGGTCAGGGTTTCATCAATTTTTTTAACTCCTCGTGCGCTTTTTTCCCCTCTCCCTCTACCTCCATGTATAAGGGAGAAAGAAGTATGACAAAGCCAGCCAGATTGAGATCCTTTGGTGAAAGTAAAGTAGATTGACTGATCCTTTCTCTTGGTAGAATTACAGTTCTGCTGAAGTTGTGAATCTTTTTTTACCCCCTATGCCTAAGAAACTTTACTGAAGGATTTGATTTCAACTTGGAAGTTTGGCAGGGAGTATCACCAACTTTCACCCAGCTTTTTTGCTCATATGCTCCTCCTCCTTTGCCATAATTTGCAAGAAAATGTTTGTCAGCAAAGAGGTGGTGGTGTTTAAAAATAAAAAGCAGACGTATAAGGAAAGCCCATTAGGTCTTAAAGTGGCTTCCCTTCTAGGGAGCACAAACTCTGACTCTCTCTTAAATTGTGGTGAATTGTATGCTAAGAAAAATAATTTAAAACTCCTTCCTATCACTTAACTTTTTTCTATAATGAAAAATATCAAATGGGATGGAAATAACAGGAAGATTTACCCTCTTGCCAAACACTTTTTCTAAGAGTTAATAAGTAACGTTCAATCACAGTAGATATTTATCCGTTTTACTTCCTAAATGGAACTAAGTCTAATTATTTATCACCTAAATTTTTTACCCATACTAGCGAGATAAGATAAAATTTTAAATTTACCTAAGTGGCCAGAGAGATAAAGAGAGAAAAGGACTTTATCAGTAGGTGGAAATTTTGGTGAGTAACTTGAAAGTTTTTCCTTTTCTGTCCTTGGCTTTCTCAGTTTGCAAGACTAGACTCTCATATTAAGAAACATGTGATTAGCCAATGTGCCACCCTCACTTCTGTTAACTTGGGAGATATATAATTACTGAGTAGTTGTTAATCAGTAAAAAACCAACAAACAAAAACAAAACCAAAAACACCCAGTAGCAAATTTGGGATTTTAAAAGAGCATAGGGCTTCCCTGGTGGCGCAGTGGTTGAGAGTCCGCCTGCCGATGCAGGGGACACGGGTTCGTGCCCTGGTCCGGAAAGATCCGACATGCCGCGGAGCGGCTGGGCCCGTGAGCCATGGCCGCTGAGCCTCCGCGTCCGGAGCCTGTGCTCCGCAGCGGGAGAGGCCACAACAGTGAGAGGCCCGAGTACTGCAAAAAAACAAAACAAAACAAACATATTTACACATTACATATATAAGAATATATAAACATTATATATATGTTTACTTATACATATAAAGTATACATATATAAGTATATATGTGTAAAGACACACATTATATATTCTAATTGTTGAATATAATTGTGTTTAAAGATATAGATTTATTAGCCATTTTCTTTTGGTCTGATATAAAAGCATTCCCCAACTTGGGGAAGGTCACTATTCCTCTCGATATATTATAGCTAAGAGGGATTAAGACTCATATGAGCAATAATTCATTAAGTCACCACTGACCCGCAGTTAGTCTGATCTCACATGGTGGCCTGATCGACTGGATTATGTTATTCACATAGGTTCAGGAGAAGCTTTTTTATTAGCTCCCTCCCCCATGCTACCCCACATCAAGGGCTCTATCATTACCTAAATTAGCTGCTGATACTCATTTCTGACATGTAAGAGAGTCATGAGAATCAGAACATATTTCACCTAAGCATATTCCTTGTCTCAAATTTAAATAATTAGAATTTTTAAAAAATGCAATGTTTTATAATAGAAACTCTATTTGTGTAAATAGCAGAAATTTGTCCACCAGTTTGTTTTCCTTTGGATTATCAAAGGAATTACTGAGTGATGGCTATGCTCTAACTTTAACTCACAGCCTAAATTAATACTTTGCTCCATGTGCAGACATCCCTTAATATCTGTGACACGCTTACAAGTAAAAGAGCTTTATGTCTTCTGAGCAAAACGATTTGAAATTGAAACACTTTATTTCATATTAAGGGGGAAATGGCTTGCTCTCACTGTATGTCTAAATCCTTTGTGTTACGAAATATGTATCATGGATTTATAAATTCACAGAGCAAAAATATGTTGGTGTAGAGTTTTCTTCTTGAAAAGTGGAAATCACAAAGGTACAATGCCATTCATATCTTATCGAGGGTACATGCTATCAACTTGACATTACTCTTGATACTAACCTTGACCATGAGGCTGAGGTGGTGTTTGACAGGCTCCTCCTCAAAACCCAAAACATAGTCTAATCATGTGGAAAACCCCAAACTGAAATTGAGGGACATTTTACAAAATTCCTGAGGAGCACTTTAAAAAGTAGTCAAGATTATCAAAAACAAGGAAAGTCTAAGAAACTTTCACAGCCTAGAGGAGCCTAAGGAAACATGACGAGTAAATGTGGTATCCGAGTTGGAATCCTAGAATAAAAAAGGGACATTAGGTAGAAACTAAGGAAATTTTAATAAAGCATGGACTTTAGCTAATATTAGTGTATCAATATTGGTTCATTAATTATGACAAATGTACCATATTAAAGTAAGATGATAAGAATAGAGGAAACTGGGTGTGGAGTACATCAGATCTCCCCTCAACTTTTCTATAAATCTACAACTATCCTGAAATAAATAATTTATTTTAAAAACCAAAGAACTAAAAAAAGTAAAACTAATTCACCCTGGAACTTCAAAGAAAGGAGGTGTAAGATCTCATTCCTACTTAGTCAACAATCTTTATGTTTTGGCCAGGCATATTATATAAGGAAAGTCTAAAGGTGTACACAATTTATAGCACTGAGGCCTTTTTTGAAATGGTTAGTCCTGTTGGACACAATATATCACTATATGTTACTTTGTTAGGTGTTACTAGTTACACACGGAAATTATATACAGAGAAAGAAGAATTTAGAGCCTTTCTGCAACTATGATCCTAAGTAATTTAATATAATAATCAGAATCAAAGTGAAATTTCTCTCTTGACCCTTCCTTCTTATAGGCCCATGTGACAAGTCTTACTTGTGAGGAGAAAGAAGGGTAACAGCTGAGGAATCATGTTCTCAGTGACAGCTGATTTGCCCTGTGCTCAGATCTCCAAGTGTTTCTCATGCTTAACTGTACCATTTACTGTATACATTTTTTAGAGTCTTACCAAAGCGCAGGGGAATGGCAGAGAAAGGACAAATTCACTACTAAAGGTGGTTCATCCCATTCTACCTTCTAATCCCTTTGTATTTTTTTTTTTTTTTTTACTACATTGTCAAGATTCAACACACATCAATCTTTTCCTTAAATGATTGTGTAGGTTTTTAGGTTCTTTTTGGCTGAGATAAAATATTTGTTTTCTATTTGGAAAGTTTGGGCCTGGAAAATGAGAGCAGACAGTATTTCCCCTTCACTTCCTTATCACAACCTACCATGCTTATTCACTGACCAGGCAACCACAGGGATTTATTTATCACACATATTGACCACCTATAATACGCTAGGCCCTGTTATAATAGCATTAGGCTTACTGGGTGAACAATATGGATTTGGTTCCTGTTCTCTGGGAGTTCTGCTGAAGATTGGGGGCTGTGAAAGACAGTAATCAACTAAATGAAATGATGGCAAATTATCACAAGTGGTAAAGAAAGCAAACCCAGTGCTGTGAAAATATTTATTTGAGATGGGGTGGACACCCACTTTAGATCTCTGGGGAGCTACCATTTTAGCTGAAAAGGAGACCCTTTCCTAGTACTTGGTTTATACTTTTAGATTTTCTGAGACTTAGAGCAGAAGAAATAATGATAGTACAAAACTTGCAATTATATGGAATTTAACCATTTGTAAAATGAGTTCAAAATGTAAAATGTATATATCCTTCAAGTGAGCAATTCTAATTCTTGACAGTTAGTAATGACTCTCTACCCTGGTTGGATATTAAAATGACTTAGGGAGATTTTATTAAATCCCCATGCTTGGGTTCCACTTTCAGAAATTCTGATCGAACTGGTCTGGTGGGGGAGGGGCTGGGGAACATGGGCAGCAGTATTTTTAAAAGCTCCCCAGATGCTTCTTATGTAAAAAGCCAGTTTGAGAAACATTAACCATAATGAAACACTCATGCCTGTGAGACAGGATCCTGTACAAGGGTGGTACTACAGCATTTGTTCTAATAGGCATTTTTGTTGTGATCTTTTTCCTATCAATGAGTGCTGGTTAAAATGGCATGGTACATGTGTTTTTTCTATGCAATTCCATGGGATAATGAGGTAGGTAAAAATATACTGATATGGAAAGATCTCTAAGACATGAAAACAGCAAGTTGCAGAATATGATATAGAGTATGACACCATGTATATAAATATACCCACAAAAATCTACATAATTCCATATGCATGTATGAATACAAATCTAAGTTGGCTTCTGTTCAGACAGGCGAGAAAGGAGTTATGGGAACTTCAGAAAGATCCAAGCTGAGTGTCAATAGAGAGATCATAGGGAAAGATTAGGAAGACTACCTCCCATGCTGCCTCAGAATGCTGAAGCATGATATCATGATTTAGGATATGAATTTGAAAGATGCTGTTACTGTGCTTCTCAAAATGCTCATGGCTGTGTATGTTGCAACAGAAAGGTGATAGTATAAAGGGGCCTGGGATTTGGAAAAAGAAGCTATCAGGATTCACTTTCACATTCTCACTTGTGATGCTCTCTCTTTGATGGCACTGTCCCTTCCTCTCCACTCTTCCTTATTTGTGCCTGAGCTGTGGATCTCTGGGACACATACCCAACACACACACACACACACACACACACACACACGCACCCCTATAATGACACACAGACTCACTGACACACACACATACACACACACACCTTTTTTCAGTAACCAAGTTACTGAAGAATTAGATCATGCTAAGAGCTTCTTACTGTTTATCAAAGGAGATGAGTTTTGAGTGCTTATAAACTATAGTATTTTCTAGGAGTGAAAGAGAGGAAGAGACTTGGGAATTTTGAAGTACTAGAGAATGAGATGATAAAAAAAATTGTAATAAAGATTGTAGTGAACTAAGTTCTTGGACTCTTGATGTTTTAGAGAAAGAGTAAATAAAATGTAGAAAACTGTTGTCTAGGCTGGATGTCTTTAATTGTGCCAACACTCAGTGTTGTGGCTGATTTACATTAGATGCTCAAAGTTTATGATGAATAGATAATTTGGGATAATAACATGTAATTGTATTAATTAAATGAGTTTTATTTGAAACCACAAGGAAAAGCAAGATGATTTTTATAAAGTCAATTTAAATTAAAAATGTGTCGACTAGCAAGTGAATAAATGGCAACAACTTTTAATAGAATTTTTAGATTCCTCTTCTATATCAGGGCCGTGAGCTAATTTGGTACTCCTATTTCTTAGGTATAAGATAAATCATTGCTAAATTCAGAGTCAGATCTTTCCATAAGCCATGGACAGAGAGTAAAGGTTTACGCTATATTCCTGTTTCGGTGATAATACAGGATACAGAGCCTATTGTATGTACTGCTATGACTGAACCAGGTTTAGAGCAAGCTGTTCTTGTTAAAAAGGGATTACTCACTTTAGATGTAGAATGGGTAAAAAGATATTACTTATGAATCTTGAAAAATTATAGTAATGCAAATGTGTAGTAGTTCCTTAGTGTTGACTTATTGAAAGCCATGCATTTAGCATATGCTACATCTACCTTATAGACAGCACTGAATAAAGATTAGGGATGCAGTCAAATTAGGTAAAAAAAGAAAATACCTATTGTCTCAGGAAATTTTATCAAACAGACATTTGTTAAATATTTCCGTGTCCTGTGCACTGTGCTGGGCACTGTGAATACAGTTGTGAGCAAAAACTTGAGCTTATAGTCTGGTGAGGGAGAAAAGCACTAGTGAATCATAACCCCAATAAATCTAAAATTACACTGAGATGAGAATTTGAGAGAGTATATAAATGGGGCTATGAGACCATGAAGTTGGAAAATCTTGAGGGCATCAATGAATTTCTCCCTGAGGAAAGGATAATTGGGTTCAGAACAGGAAGACAGGCGGTAATAGGTGAAGGAGAGGGGATGAGGAGTCTAGCCAATGGGAGCAGCAGTGCATAGGACATCTTAACAAGGGTTGCCATATACAATAAAACAAATAAATATTAAAGCAAATCAGAAAAAATTAAATGGAGGTTAAAATTAAAAAGAGATTGAAAGTGGCTGCATCAGTTGCCCTTCATGACAAATCAAAAACACATTTAAAATTTAAATATTTGCCTTCTTGGTTGAGTCTGTATCTGCAAAATAACTTAGAAATCCCATCTGTCCAGCAAACTGGAATAAAAAGTAGGTGATAGAAAACTCAGAAAAATCTTGAGAATGCAAAGTGTGTAATGGATTTTACACACTATCTTTCCTCTTGTTGTGAGGAAAGGAGGAGAAGGTAGTATTATTCCAACTTCATAGCTAAGACTTTGAAAAAGATGGACATTGACCTCGTCAGCTCCAGAAACTCAATGTGTTTTTCTTGCCCCTTACCAATTATTCTGCCCAAATAATTGAAGTTTTTGTGTATGTGTGTTCCCTGCAGATATATTTCCTCAAAAGCATAGACACTTATTTTGTATTTCCCCACATATTGGGATCATTAAAAGTTTTTAGTAAAGTCTTATTGAATTAGAATAGAATTTGTTGTCATAACCCCTTTATACATTCCTGAAGAAAAGGAGTTGTTAATCAATTGAATACAGTTGGCTCTCCATATCCATGGGTTCTGAATTCTCGGATTCAACTGTGGATCAAAAATGTTTGAAAAAATATTCCAGAAAATTCCAAAAAGCAAAAGTTGAATTTGCTGCATGCCAGCAACAATTTACATAGCAATTACATTGTATTAGGTATTATAAGTAATCTAGAGATGATTTAAAGTATACAAGAGCGTGTGCATAGATTACAGGCACATACTACATTATTTTATAGAGGGGATTGAGCATCTGCAGATTTTGGTATCTTTGGAGAAGGAGGGGTTCCTGAACCAATCTCCCTTGGAGACTGAGGGATGACTATGTAGTAAACAATAACTGAAAATTTGAAGTTCTCCATATGAAATGTGTTTTTCATTTGTGATAATTTTTTTTTTTTTGGTGTAACAAAGTATTAGGTTTAGAAATTTGTCTCAATTTCCTTTGATATATCTCTTTAGGTAAAATAAGAATTAACTTGAATGTGTGAAGAATTAATGTGTATATGTGTGTGGGTAAAGAGCATGATGTTAATAATCGTTATTTCTGAGTGGTAACATTATGAATGAATTTCCTTTTGCTAATCTATACTTTCTGTTTTTCTTCTGTGGTTGCCGTTTGCTTATGTAATAAATAAATAATAAAATAATTTTAAAAGCCAGCAATAAGGATTAGATATGGGTACAATACGCAGAGTTCATGTAAAAGCCCACTTGTTAAACTTTCACTAAAGGTTCAGGATTTTTTCCCTTAATGCTTATATAGCTAAATTCATGTCTGTGTGATAACTATGTGAAAACTTGCCAGTGACAGGCACTTGGAATAAGTGGGCTTCACACAATTCCATGCCCCAACAGCTACTTCTCTAGATGTTAGCCCTTAGTTGACATATCCACGAAGCCCCAATATTTGCTTACTACGGCTCTTCTATCTCCTACAATTTATTTCCTTGTCTGAGTTTTGTCTATAAATTACAATCCACATTTGGTGGGTGAGATCTGTATGGAAATCACATCCTCTTATTGTCTTTTCCCACTTAACAAGTTGAATAAAAAGTAGAGTTCATGTTTCTGAGTCTCTCAAGCTTTAATGAGTAGCATTTATTAAATCATACACTACTCCAATCACAGTTTGCCCCATCAGGAATAAGACTGTATCTGTGATTTATTTAAGTAATGACTGTGTAGTTCATATAGCCCAACCTCAAAGCTAAAGCCAGCAGTGAATAGTTGAATTATTTCTCCATGAGAATATTGGCTAGGGAAATCTGGTTTACTTCTAAGGAAGGAAGGAAGGAAAGAAGGAAGGAAGTTACCACTGACAGTTATTTTAGTTTCAGAGAGGCTTAAATACAAAATGAGAGAAATTGATAAGGTAACATCCATCATCTCTTTTTACTGCAAAGTTCTATGGTTTTTGCTTGTTGAACAGCATTATTATTAGTGGCCATCTGTTGAGGATTACTATGTATTATCTCCATCAAAACTTACAATTCTGAGGTAGGGATATATCCTACTATCCATTTTTCAGACCAAGAAACTTAGACAGATAAAGTAATGCACTAGTTACACACAGTAAAAGTGTCAAAAACAGAAATAGAATATGGTTTTGATAATCTAAAGCCTAAGCTCTTAACTATTGCTTCCTATTGGCCGAGAGAAGAATAATTACATGTGAAAAACTATGTGGATTGTGCCTCGGCTGTTCAGTTATGTTAAAATTAAATCTTGCCTTGTAAAAAATGATTGATTTGAACATTATGTTTCAGAAGAGGAGCTCAAAGATGGAAGAGAACTACCAGGGGGCTAGAGATGCCAATGGCAGAGAGACCTTGGGAATACTGGAAACCACAAAGTGGAAGAGAGTACGCAATAGTGATAGGATCAGATAGGATCATACTCTTGGCATTTACTATCCAGGGAAAAACATATATATGATCTTTCATTAATGGAATCATTACCCTATGGAACTTGCAAGATGAACTCCTAACAATGTTCAACAAGGTGGATTTGATCTGGTTCCCATCTGCCTCCCCTCACTGCTCTTTTATCTTTGCAGCTCAAGCTGTAGTCACACTGACCTTCCCATCTCAGGGCTGTATCCTGTTGTACGTAGGCTGTATCCTGTTGTACATAGGCTGTATCCTTTGCCTGGAATACTGTTCCACACACCTTTTCACGTCTGCCTCCTGAGATCATTTAGAGTTCAGTCTAAGTGTTACCTCCTGAGAAAGACTTTCCCCAGTCATGTTATCTTAAGCAGTCCCTATCCCAGTCCATTATTTAGGCCAGCATTTGGTTTTATTTTCCTCATAGCCTTTATAAGTTTCACATTTAAGTTTGTCTTCTAATATATTTTAGGAAGTGTGCTCCGTGAGACGAGGGACTCATCTGTCTGGTTCTACTCTGAATCTCAAGCTCTCAACTCATAGTAAGTTCAAAACATTTATTTATTTATTTGTTTGTTTATTTATTTACTTATGCCTGCGTTGGGTCTTCATTGCTGCGCATAGGCTTTCTCTAGTTGCAGTGAGTGGGGGCTACTCCTTGTTGCGGTGCGCAGTCTTCTCACTGCAGTGGCTTCTCTTACTGCGGAGCACGAGCTCTAGGTATGTGGGTTTCAGTAGTTGTGGCACGTGGGCTCTAGAGCGCAGGCTCAGTAGTTGTGACACACAGGCTTAGTTGCTCCGCAGCATGTGGGATTTCCCGGACCAGGGCCTGTACCCGTGTCCCCTGCATTGGCAGGCGGATTCTTAACCACTGTGCCACCAGGGAAGTCCCAAAACATTTCATTTATTTATTGAATGAATGAATAAATAAATGAGTGGTATGGGTTTTGGTTTTTGGTGTTGGTTAATTATAATTAAATGACTCAAGACAATTTGGAGCTCTAATTTTGAGAGCTAGGAAGAACTTGGATAGCTAGATTAGAAGAATGGCAATGAGTAGATAATTGACTACTAGAACCCATTCTGAGATTATAAAGACTTTGGCATTATTTAGTGGAAGGAAGGGAAAACAGTGGCTTAAAAGCAATTTTAATTATGTAAAATGTTATTATTATGAGACTATTCATCATTGGTTCTTAATATGAGACTAAGTGGGATGAGTGAAGAGATTTTCTGTTAAAAATGAATAATTTGGGTTTGCCTGGTGGTGTAGTGGTTGAGAGTCCGCCTGCCGATGCAGGGGACACGGGTTCGTGCCCTGGTCCA
>NC_041215.1:113025853-113029864 GCF_002837175.3 Physeter macrocephalus
GGAGCGGCTAGGCCCGTGAGCCATGGCCGCTGAGCCTGCGCATCCGGAACCTGTGCTCCGCAACGGGAGAGGCCACAACAGTGAGAGGCCCGCGTACCGGGGAAAAAAAAAAAAAAAAAAAAGAATAATTTACCAACTGGGGATTATGAGATACTCTAAAAGTGTTCTGAGATGTTGTAAACTGTTTCTTCTTAAGAGTAAATAGGTATTTAAGTGCAAGTTTGCTAAGGGATTAGGGGTGGATAATAAAGATAATTTTTTTTTTTTTTTGATATTTACACTAAGTTTTTAACCAGGGTTATTTAACAGTCAATAAATCCCACCCTTGTGTAAGCAGAAGCTGGTGTTTTTTTCTCCTTCTACTCTTAGAGTTACCTTCTTAGAGGTCATGCCACATCCAGGGCAAGCTGGGGTCAGTGCTTAGGAATCCTGTCTTCAGAGGGAGGTGGTGAGCCACGTGGAAATGGAGTCGGCGTGATTCTTTACATGGTTAGCACGCTCCTTCCCTTAGAGGTGGGGGGTGATGTTTCTTAAGGAAGGACATTTAGAGTGATTAAAATTGCTCAGAGCTTGCTTCTTTGTGTAATTCTGATACTGTAGTATGTGATTTCGGTAAGCGGGGAGTATGAAAGGGACAGAAAATCCCAGAGGGTAAGGTCATGGAAGGGCACATGGTATGGATGCTACCTCAAGCAAAGGGGCTGTGGCAGCAGGAGAACACTCGCTGATTGGTCAGACTTCCGGTCAGAAATGCCTCGTGGTTATCTCCTGAGAAGGACAGCTGAGAGCACAAATGCCCAAGGACAATGACTGTCTGTTAGCTCACTGTCATTCTATAATATTGAGCATAGCTCCAAGAACAAACTGGCCAAAGAGGAGGCATTTGAGGGTTGATGTTTTTCTGGGAAATAAAGTGCAAAGTATCTTCCAGGGCAAAAATGTTAAGAAGAAATTCTAATTATGTGCATACCTTAAAAGCCAGTAATTCTACTCCTGTGCACGTGCCTTTACAACAATGTCTACATATGTGCGTAAACATCCTTAGCAACATTATCAAAATAGCACAAAGCTGAAAACAATTCAGATGTCCATCAAGAGTAGGAAGGATAAGTAAAGTGCGGTATATTCATATAATGATACATTACACAGCAGCAAGAAGGAACAAACTACAGGTACATAAAATAACGCAGATCAGCCTCACATAGTGTTGAGTTAAAGAACCCAGATTAGAAAACAGTATGTATAATATGATTCCATTTATATAAAGTTCAAAACCAACTGAAAGTAACTGATGGCATTAGAAGATAGGGTGGTGGTTAACTCTGAGAAGGGGATGGCGTAGTGATGATGAGTAAAGAAGCCAGTGGTTACGTGACTGTGTTCACTTTGTGGTTATTCATCAGCCTGTACACTTAAGATTTTTGCACTGTCCCAAATGTATGTTATAATTTAATAAAAGGCTCAATAAGGAAAAGAAGTAATACTGCCCTCCAAAGTAAAGTGACAGTAGATGGAATCAAAGGGACTGAGGGACCCTGTTTTCAAGCTTGTTTTAGGGGCTTCAGGTGGCATGTGTGTGGCTGTCTGCATTTTGAGGATGAGCAGCAACTTCAGGGACAGGAATAGCCCGTGGCTGACAGTGCATTTGCTACTTCTCAGCCTGGTCAGGGTTTTCTAATTTGTGTCCAGGAGAGTATCCGTATCTTTAGGAGGTCACACTGTGGCACGTTAAGCATTCTCTAGGGACTGGCAGCCTCAGCCCGTGCATTTGGAGGAGTTCTAGAACAGAGGACAGCACAAAGGGCATGCTGGTCCCACTGTAAACTGGCACCAGGGTCTAAAAAATGCCAGACACCTGTTCCCCTGTAATTAGAAATTTCAACGTGAGATTTCTGGCTTTTTAATTACCTCATACATTCTTGTATGTCAAATAATTGTGGGCTTTTCTGACATGGGGGAAGTTAGGACCATGAAAGCTGGGAAGAAGGCAAAATGGAGCTGCCGGCTTCTTTCTCAGCTTGTAATGAACTATTTGTAGTCAAGACCAAGCACGCACCGTATCGATTCTCATCAAGTGAGATTCTTTAGAGTGAAAGCATCGCCTGCCCTGGAGGTGAGCCCCATGGGACCGTTCCTGCTGCACTTTTTCAAATGAACAGATTAAACTCCTCATAAGATGATGCTTCTGACACATCCACACTGTATATATTAAAATCCCCTCAGTGTCCTTTTGGCAGTTAGGATGCTTGTAAGCTTCAGTGCACTGCAGCTTGTGTACCAGCTGGCAAGGTGATTTTTTTTTATCCTTCCCTGGAATGTGTAAAGGAAGAATTAGATTGCTGTTTGTTGAAATAGACTGTATATCTCGCAAGTCCCATTTCAATAATCTTCTAGAGATGAGAATGAATTTGGGATTGGAAAGGGCATTACTATGTGGCTAGATAAATAGCATGAGGCCCCTCAGCACCTGGCCAGCAAGCAGTGCTACAATGTGACTTCCAGCCTTTACATTTCACAGCCTCTTTCTTCAGCAAACAGAGTCTGAAAGGTCTTACAGAGAGACAGAATTTTAAGTCTGAACACTCAGGAAAATTGATCTTCAAACTCCAAAGCTGTCACACAATCCCCTGAGAAGTGCCAGGAACTTTCCAACTAAACTTTTTATGTCTCCAATAATTGTTAAATCCAACATGCCTCAGGTTTCCCGTCATATTTAGTCTTTTGAGCTGTATACATATTCCTGTACATTTCTCCAGCAATAAGACTGGACTCCACCTTCATAGGGGTATGGAGACCTTCTATAGGGACGTGCATTGATATTGCAAGTCTAGAAATCCAAGATATCCTGGCAGAGGGACAAAGACCTTTGGTTGGGGCTTGGAGAAGTGGGAAATCTGAGTGCTCAAGTTTGATGTGTGGTTTGGTCCCATGTCTTACTTCAGTTTATATTTCTTTAGGTGTGAAGGAGAAGGACCATCTAAAGCAGGCCTTGTGTGTGAGTGGAATTATTTTCATAGTTGAAGAAAAATGGATGAGCTCCTACCTTATCTCATGTTACTCTCCTCCTCACACATTGGACTCTGGTC
Source organism: Physeter macrocephalus (assembly GCF_002837175.3). Classification (NCBI taxonomy): domain Eukaryota; kingdom Metazoa; phylum Chordata; class Mammalia; order Artiodactyla; family Physeteridae; genus Physeter; species Physeter macrocephalus. The sequence continues at coordinate 113,028,940 of NC_041215.1, forward strand.
ATTCTGGCTTTTCAGTTCATTCATTATGTCTCTGTACCTCAGGACCTTTGGGTATGCTATTCTGTCTTCCTGGATTGACCTTCCCAGCTTTCTTTCAGTGACTATTTTTTCCTGTCCTTTAAGTGTTAGATGTCATCTCCTCAGAGAGGCCTTACCTATCGCACTATCTAAAGTATTTCATTTCCCCCATTCCACATTGCAACACTCCATTTGATGGACTCATGGCACTTATAAGAATTTGAGTTATTTATTTACTCGATTACTGTGCATTTTACCTATTATAATGTAAATTCCATGAGGCAGCATTCATGGCTCTCTTGTTTAGTGTTGTAGTTCTCTAACTTAGCATAGTGTCTGACATATATAGTATTATGCTCAATTAGTATTTGTTTTTGTTTTTTTTACACACACACACTGTATTTTATTTTTACAAGAGATAAATAAACTGACACCAAGCATTGTAAATGGATGACCACAACAAAAGCAACAATGATTGCAATTACCAAACATGAAACACACTCATACTATGTCATAATATTGTCATTCAGTCCAGTAATCCTCCACTGTAACAGCTCCTTTACTTTGCAGTGAAAATTGATTTGTATATTTTTTGCCTCTGAGTCCTTGTTGGGATTTTTTTTTTATTCAAACAGAAAGTCACAAAAATTATAATCATCCTCATCAGTTCACTCAGTCCCATGTAATTAATTTTTTTTCATCTTGATCTTTTGTTAGCACTTTTATGAATTCATCAGTTTTCCATTAGAGTTCTGAAAATGCTTATTCATTCAGTTCAGCACTATAGTCAGTTACCAGAAACCCGTACTTGTCAGAGTCTTTTCCATGAATTCCTTGAAGATGAAACCCTTTTATAGGAACATTTTTGCAAAAGCATCAGAGTACACCCAGAACTGTCTGTAAATGA
>NC_041215.1:113032931-113034958 GCF_002837175.3 Physeter macrocephalus
TAAGAGTTTTTTAGTGTCCGGTCTTACATTTAGGTCTCTAACCCATTTTGAGTTTATTTTTGTGTATGGAGTTAGGGAGTGTTCTAATTTCTTTCTTTTACATGTAGCTGTCCAGTTTTCCCAGCACCACTTATTGAAGAGACTGTCTTTTCCCCATTGTATATCCTTGCCTCCTTTGTCATAGATTAGTTGACCAGATGTGCGTGGGTTTATCTCTGGGCTTTCTATCTTGTTCCATTGATCTATATTTCTGTTTTTGTGCCAGTACCATATTGTCTTGATTACTGTAGCTTTGTAGTATCATCTGAAGTCAGGGAATCTGATTCCTCCACCTCCATTTTTTCCCCTCAAGACTGCTTTGGCTATTCGTGGTGTTTTGTGTCTCCATACAAATTTTAAGATGATTTGTTCCAGTTCCGTAACAAATGCCATTGGTAATTTGATAGAGATTGCAATGAATCTGTAGATTGCTTTGAGTAGTATAGTCATTTTCACAATATTGATTCTTCCAATTAAAAAACATGGTATATCTCTCCATCTGTTGGTATCATCTTTAATTTCTTTCATCAGTGTCTTAGAGTTTTCTGCATACAGGTCTTTTGTCTCCCTAGGTAGGTTGATTCGTAGGTATTTTATTCTTTTTGTTGCAGTGGTAAATGGGAGTGTTTCCATAATTTCTCTTTCAGATTTTTCATCATTAGTGTAGAAGAATGAAAGAGATTTCTGTGCATTAATTGTGTATCCTGCAACTTTACCAAATTCATTGATTAGCTCTAGTAGTTTTCTGGTGTCCTCTTTAGGATTCTCTATGTATAGTATCATGTCATCTGAAAACAGTGACAGTTTTACTTCTTCTTTTCCGATTGGCATACCTTTTATTTCTTTTTCTTCTCTGATTGCCGTGGCTAGGACTTCCGAAACTATGTTGAATAATAGTGGTGAGAGTGGACATCCTTGTCTCGTTCCTGATCTTAGAGGAAATGCATTCAATTTTTTACCATTGAGAATGATGTTTCCTGTGGGTTTGTCCTATATGGCCTTTATTATGTTGAGGTAGGTTCCCACTATGCCCACTTTCTGGAGAGTTTTTATCATAAATGGGTGTTGAATTTTGTCAAAAGCTTTTTCTGCATCTATTGAGATGATCATATGGTATTTATTCTTCAATTTGTTAATATGGTGTATCATGTTGATTGATTTGCGTATATTGAAGAATCCTTGCATCCATGGGACAAATCCCACTTGGTCATGGTGTATGATCCTTTTTGTTATGTTTTGTTTTTTGTTTTTGCGGTACGCGGGCCTCTCACTGTTGTGGCCTCTGCCGTTGCGGAGCACAGGCTCCGGACGCACAGGCTCAGCGGCCATGGCTCATGGGACTAGCCTCTCCACGGCATGTGGGATCTTCCTGGACCAGTGCACAAACCCGTGTCCCCTGCATCAGCAGGCAGACTCTCAACCACTGCGCCACCAAGGAAGCCCTGTATGATCCTTTTAATGTGTTGTTGGATTCTGTCTTCTGGTATTTTGTTGAGGATTTTTGCATCTATATTCATCAGTGATATTGGTCTGTAATTTTCTTTTTTTGTAGTATCTTTGTCTGGTTTTGGTATCAGGGTGATGGTGGCCTCATAGAATGAGTTTGGGAGTGTTCCTTCCTCTGCAATTTTTTGGAAGAGTTTGAGAAGGATGGGTGTTAGCTCTTCTCTAAATGTTTGATAGAATTCACCTGTGAAGCCATCTGGTCCTGGACTTTTGTTTGTTGGAAGATTTTTAATCACAGTTTCAATTTCATTACTTGTGATTGGTCTGTTCACATTTTCTATTTCTTCTTGGTTCAGTCTTGGAAGGTTATACTGAGGTAGGCTTGTATTGCTGTAAACTTCCCTCTTAGAACAGCTTTTGCTGCATCCCATAGGTTTTGGATCGTCATATTTTCGTTGTCATTTGTCTCTAGGTATTTTTTTATTTCCTCTTTGATTTCTTCAGTGATCTCTTGGTTATTCAGTAATGTATTGTTTAGCCTC
>NC_041215.1:113040132-113040595 GCF_002837175.3 Physeter macrocephalus
GCTGCACGAGCTCCCGGGAGGGGCGGTGTGGAGAGTGACCTGTGCTCGCACACAGGCCTCTTGGTGGCGGCAGCAGCAACCCTAGCGTCCCACGCCCGTGTCTGCTGTCCGCGCCGACAGCCGCGGCTCGCGCCCGTTTCTGGAGCTCCTTTATGAGGTGCGCTTAATCCCCTCTCCTCTCGCACCAGGAGACAAAGAGGCAAAAAAAAGTCTCTTGTCTCTTCCGCAGCTCCGCGCCACTTTCTGGAGCTCCTTTAAGCAGCGCGCTTAAACCCCTTCCTCGTGCACCAGGAAGCAAAGAGGGAAGAAAAGGTCTCTTGCCTCGTCCGCAGCTCCAGACTTCAACCGGACTCCCTCCCGGCTAGCCTTGGCGCACTAACCCCTTCAGGCTGTTTTCACTCTGCCAACTCCAGACCTTTCCCTGGGATCCGACTGAAGCCCGAGCCTCAGCTCCCAGCCCCCG
>NC_041215.1:113040907-113041160 GCF_002837175.3 Physeter macrocephalus
GACTTCAACCGGACTCCCTCCCGGCTAGCCGTGGCGCACTAGCCCCTTCAGGCTGTGTTCGCGCTGCCAACCCCAGCCCTTTCCCTGGGATCCGACTGAAGCCCGAGCCTCAGCTCCCAGCCCCCGCCCGCCCCGGCGGGTGAGCAGACAAGCCTCTCGGGCTGGTGAGTGCTGGTCGGCACCAATCCTCTGTAAGGGAATCTCTCCGCTTTGCCGTCCGCACCCTGTGGCTGCGCTCTCCTCCGCGGCTCCG
>NC_041215.1:113041170-113041457 GCF_002837175.3 Physeter macrocephalus
AACTGGGAGGTCTCTTGTGGACCAGTGTCCTGAGCGCCAAGGGCCTTTAATCCACACAGCCAGGTACGTGGGGGGTTTCTTGCCTTTTGTGAGGTCTGAGGTCTTCTGCCAGCGTTCGGTGGGTGTTCTATAGGAGAAGTTCCACGTGTAGCTGTATTTCTGATGTATCTGTGAGGAGGAAGGTGATCTCCGCATATTACTCTTCCGCCATCTTGCCTCAGCCAAACTCTAGGTATTTTTTGATTTCCTCTTTGATTTCTTCAGTGATCTCTTGGTTATTTAGTAAT
>NC_041215.1:113041788-113102925 GCF_002837175.3 Physeter macrocephalus
TGTGTCTTTTGGTTGGAGCATTTAATCCTTTCACATTTAAGGTAATTATCAATATGTATGTTCCTATGACCATTTTCTTAATTGTTTTGGTTTTATTTTTGTAGGTCCTTTTCTTCTCTTGTGTTTCCCACTTAGAGAAGTTCCTTTAGCATTTGTTGTAAAGCTGGTTTGGTGGTGCTGAATTCTCTTAGCTTTTTCTTGTCTGTAAAGCTTTTGATTTCTCCATAGAATCTGAATGAGATCCTTGCCGGGTAGAGCAATCTTGGTCGTAGGTTCTTCCCGTTCATCACTTTCATGCCACTCCCTTCTGACTTGTAGAGTTTCTGCTGAGAAATCAGTTGTTCTCTTAGGCTGTCTTCATTTCTTTTAATTCTTTTTTGTTTAGTCTGTTCTGCAGCAGTGAATTCCATCATTCTGTCTTCCAGGTCACTTTTCCATTCTTCTGCCTCAGTTATTCTGCTATTGATTCCTTCTAGTGTAGTTTTCATTTCAGTTATTGTATTGTTCATCTCTGTTTGTTTGTTCTTTAATTCTTCTAGGTCTTTGTTAAGCATTTCTTGCATCTTCTCGATCTTTGCCTCCATTATTTTTCCGAGGTCCTGGATCATCTTCACTATCATTATTCTGAATTCTTTTTCTGGAAGGTTGCCTATCTCCACTTCATTTAGTTGTTTTTCTGGGGTTTTATCTTGTTCCTTCTTCTGGTATATAGCCCTCTGCCTTTTCATCTATCTTTCTGTGAATGTGGTTTTTGTTCCACAGGCTGCAGGATTGTAGTTCTTCTTGCTTCTGCTGTCTGCCCTCTTGTGGATGAGGCTATCTAAGAGGCTTGATGGGACTGGTGGTGGGTAGAGCTGATAATCTCTTCACATATTTTCTCTGGTCCTTTCTCTCTCTCTTCTCCTTCCGGGACCCATATAATGCGAACGTTGTTGCGTTTAATGTTGTCCTAGAGTTCTCTTAGGCTGTCTTCATTTCCTAAGAGGCTTGATGGGACTGGTGGTGGGTAGAGCTGACTGTTGCTCTAGTGGGCAGAGCTCAGTAAAACTTTAATCCACTTGACTGTTGATGGGTGGGGCTGGGTTCCCTCCCTTTTGGTTGTTTGTCCTGAGGCAACCCAACACTGGAGCCTACCTGGGCTCTTTGGTGGGGCTAATGACAGACTCTGGGAGGGCTCACTCCTAGGAGTACTTCCCAGAACTCCTCCTGCCAGTGTCCTTGTCCCCGTGGTGAGCCACAGTCACCCTCTGCCTCTGCAGGAGACCTCCCAACACTAGCAGGTAGGTCAGGCTCAGTCTCCTATGGGGTCACTGCTCCTTCCCCTGGGTCCCGATGCACACACTACTTTGTGGGTGCCCTCCAAGAGTGGAGTCTCTGTTTCCCCCAGTCCTGTCAAAGTCCTGCAATCAATTCCCACTAGGCTTCAAAGTCTGATTCTCTAGGAATTCCTCCTCCTGTTGCCGGACCCCCAGGTTGGGAAGCCTGACGTGGGGCTCAGAACATTCACTCCAGTGGGTGGCCTTTTGTGGTATAAGTGTTCTCCAGTCTGTGAGTCACCCACCCACCAGTTATGGGATTTGATTTTACTGTGATTGCGTCCCTCATGCCGTCTCATTGTGGCTTCTCCTTTGTCTTTGGATGTGGGATATCTTTTTTGGTGAGTTCCAGTGTGTTCCTGTAGATGATTGTCCAGCAGCTAGTTGTGATTCTGGTATTCTCACAAGAGGGAGTGAGAGCATGTCCTTCTACTCCGCCATCTTGGTTCCTCCCTCAGTATTTTTTGAATAAATAAACGAATAAACTCATTTTGGGTGATACAGTTTTCTTTTTATTGTACAGGGTTTTCCTGAGGCAAGTGTCTTAGATGTTTTTCTCTCTTGGAAACTATTAAAGTCCTTTAAATAGAAAAAGTAAAGAGAAACATTTATTACAGTTTTGGAGAAAGGAAGAAAGAGAGTTGGTCTTATTTTCTCTTTCCAACCCTGTATTAGTCATCTATTGCTGCATCACAAACTACTCCAAAATATAACAGCCTAAAGCAACAATAGACATTTATCTAGCATAGTTTCCATGGATCAGGAACTCCGGGCCAGGTGAAATGAGTGATTCTGGCTCGGAGACTCTCATGAGGTTGTAATTAAGATGTCATTCAGGGCTGCAGTCATCTGCAAAGGGGGTGGTGGTCCATGCAGGTGGCTAGCTGGTAGGGGCTGGATGTTGACAGGAGGGCTCAGTTCCCTGGTATGTAGGTTTTTCTGTATGGCTGAATGAGTGTTTTCACAAAATGACTGCTGGCTTCCAGCAGAGCAAGTGATCCAAGACAGCAAGCTGAAGTTGCAATGTCTTTCATGGCTTAGCCTCAGATGTCACACACTTTTATTCTCAATATATTATTTGTTACTCATGTCAGTCTATTACTATTTGATATGGGAGGGGACTATACAAAGTGTGAATACCAGAAGGCAAGAATCACTGCAGGCCATTTTGGATGCTGGCTTCCTCAAATCCCTGTGTGGTTGTGTTCTTGGGTTTCTGGGGTTTTTCATCCTGTTTCTCTCCCTCAGTCAGCTAATAGCAACATTGACCCTCTAATAAGGAGATACCTCAGGACACAGAGATAACATAATAGACATCTGTATGCAAGAAAATAACATTGTTTGTGCTTACTAAAATCAATTTCTGTATGCACGGAGATCTCACTGTGCCTGCACAAAGAAAAAATACATAGAAGGTTCTCCACTAATATAATTTTTTTGAATGAGAGACTGAAAAAACAAAGGGATCTGTTTTTTTCCCTCTTGAACCTGAGGTCTGGTTTTGTGCTGTGACTTACATACACAGTTTCCAGCCTTCAGAAATACCATAAATTTTAATCAAAAAGAATTAAACCTGCTATTAAACTTTTAATTTTCAGAGTCTGGGTAGATGCCCATCTGACTTGAAACCCATTCAACACAAACCAGACAATTCTTTCGCTCATGAGCAGTTTTATCCCTTTCTTCTTCTCTGGTTTTTAAAAAAAGTATTTGCATTTTGTGGAGTTTATTCTGACCATTAAATTTAATGACTAATACACAGAATGTGTATTTTTAATCCTTTACCTACTTGCCTTAGTTATAATCAATCACCAAAACTATTCTATAAATGTTACCCCTATGGACCCGACTACTGTCATTAAATTTACATCCTACTTATTTATAAAATGTTTTTGGGATTAAAAAAATATCTACATTCCAATAATACCTACCCAAGTTATTTTTCCTTAAAAGGCTCAGAGACTGTAAGATCCTTCTTTAGCAATGGAGCATTAAGTGACATTTTATATCATAAGAATACCATTTATTATGATTCACATTTAAGTGATTTGGTGGCTAGGCTTTGTTAAAGATAATTTTAAAGCACTGCCAGAAAATTAAAATTAGGAACTCTCATCCAGTGCTTGTGGGAGTATACATTTATGGGATAACTACTTGTAGATCAATTTAACAATATCTAGTGGAGTTGAAATTATGTATTTTCTATGGACCAGTAATTCCAGTCCTGAGTATATACATTAGTAACACTCAACCACATAAGCATGAAAATGTGCACGGCAACATTGTTAGAGTGAAAATTTGGAAAGTGTAAAAGGTAAAAGCACAAATGGATGACAACAGAAACCATTACAAATATGAAATATTGATATAATTCATACAACAAAATGTACTAAAGAAGCAAAAATCAATAAAATAGTACACACATCAACTTAGGTGAATCTCAGAAACATTACATTGAAATATAAAAAGCAGGTTGTACAAGCATACATAGTATATGATTCCATTTATACAGCCTAAAACATGCAAACCAATATTATATTATTTATGATCTAAACAGACAATAAAAATACAACAATATTAATGAAAATTACAAGCCTCAAATTTAATATAGAAATTTTCCTTCTAAGAAGGAGGGGAGGGTAAATAGGATCTGGGGTGGGTAGATAGAGGGATTTAATTGTAGTTGTAATGTTTTATTTCTTGAGATAGATGGTAGGTGAATGAATTTTTGTTTTATTATTTGTATTTTGCAAAATAATTCATAATTTAAAACATTGGAATGAAGTGCTGAAATCTTCTGAGAACCATAAGTTTGGTTGCTTAATGGTGAAAATTGAGATAGAGTTATAACAATGGTCAACATGTGTGCAAACAATATTTTATGTGATTTTTAAAATTAGAGTTTCCATATTTTTATATATACCTCTGCTGCTGCCAATGTTGATTTCTCCTTTTGTCCAACTGATTACTTTTTGTAAAATCAAATGTACCTCTCTCTCACTTTTATCTGTAAAACTGCATTGGTTGCATTAAGTCATTTTTGGCCTAATGTATAGTTTGGCTGTAATGCTTGGTTTAAGTATAAAAATTTGAATATTAAAAATAAAGACCTTAAGAAATAAATCTAGGTTCATAAAAGGGAGAATTAGCCTCTTAAAATTTTTTAAACTGCTTCCCCCACATATTCTAAATAATCTTTAAAATATAAACATTTAACAATTATTTGTGCTTCTGCTCTTTCTGTTTGCCTTTCTAGGGTTGCAAGAGGGCTCAGGAAAAGGAAGGGAGGAAACGATGAAGGAAGGGACACTCCGAGGGTGGCTGGCTAGCTTTTTTTTCTGTATATGGTAGAGTTGCACTTCTATCACCTGGCAAGTGCTCAGAGACTTGCAGATTAAATTTCTGCAAGTGCTTTGGAAATTCCCTCATACAGTCTCTGAGCATTCTACCCTTAGTTGGAGAAATACGGGTTTTGACACGTGGCATTGGCTATCCTGGAATGGCTGTACTATTCTAAGTTCTAATAATATTTAAATCTCTATGATCTGAAAAAAACAGCACCTCAGTATCACAAACTGAAATTTCCAGCATCCTAGCTGTCAGCAATATGGCAAACAAACAATCAAAACAAAAACCAAAACCCCACAAATGAAAAACCTAGGGAATAAGGAAAAATGCAAAGACATAGTTGTTCCAAGTTTCATTAAACGATTGGTTCTCAGCCTTGACTGCACATTGGAATTACTTGGGGAATTGTAAAAAAAAAAAACACTGATGCTTGGTCTCTTTCCCAGAGATTATGATTTATGTAGTATGGATGCAGCCTGGCCAACAGGATTTTAAAGACCCTTCCAAGTGGTTCTAATGTAAAGTTTATGAGCTACTGCATTAAATTAAATTTTTTTTTTCTCTATGAGAGGGCCTGAAAGTGCGATTCAAAACTTATTGACTCTCAATTCACATATATTACTAACCACCACTTAATCAGTTTATGCAGATTAAAGGTAACTTATTAAATGAATGCTATTAAGAGCCAGGCCCAATGCACTCAGAAATGAGAGCTGGCAGCCAGGATGCACGTAAGGAGAAATCATGTCCATTTTTCCCTCTTTTGTGAGTAGAAGCAGAAACTTATTATTAGAGTCCCTGGGTGTTAAGCACCTGTGAAATGGTATCAGGAGTACTTAGCAATGCTTTAGGCATAGTGAGCATTGAATACATATTCATTGAATAAACGGATGAATACATGAATAAAAGAAGGGAACTTTAAATACAAGGAATACTCAGTGAAGGCATCACGCTGGTGAGAACTAAAATTACCTAGCGATTCTATAACATTTCTAAAACAAAGTTGAAAGTCCCACATCTCTATTCTGTTTATTCCCTTGGCTTTTGTTGAAAGGAACTATATCTTTGTAATGTTGATTCTCCCTAATGCTAAACAGGATGGAGATTGCTGCTCATCTCAGTTCTGGTTTGAGTTCACCTATCATTCAGTTCCCTCCCAGGACGCTAGAAAAGGGAAACTCTTCACAGCTGTCCCAAGATCAAGAGGCTCCCAAAATAAAATTAAACACTGAACATTCAAGGACATTTCCCGTTGAGATATGCTTCTTTTTTTTACTTTCTCAGCAGTACCTTAAGTATTGAAAAGAACATTTGATGAATGATAGTTCTGGGGCTTTTTAATTTCCTTACCAGCTCAAGAAGCCTGTTAGGCTTCCCACCCCCCCAGGCTTGTGCCTCTGCCCTCTGCACCAAAGTGCTGTAAACTGGTTCATAGAAGATGGACTTTCGCTGTGAGACAGCGGCTAGCTCCCTTCCATCAATTCTGTTAAAGGGGCTTCATCTCAGGATATTTACACCACTTCAGGTTGAATTAAGTTCTCCTTAACCTTCCCAAAGGAGGCAGGAAAATACTGAAGTGCTTCCCTTAAATTAACCCTCTGCTAAATCAGTACTGCACTTGACTGGTTTCCACTTGACTCATTATGTTAGTATGAGAGAAAAAAAATTTTTTCAACTAACATCGAAGAGGATTAGACCAAAAAGAAGTACCTAAGTTTGTCAGACTGATAAGGACAGAAAAAAACAACAACTAGGAAATAATTTTGGTTGACTATTTTTGCCTTTTATATGAGTCCTAATGTCCTGATTCCAGGTTGCTGTTTTCTTGGGGACTCCAATACAAAAGAGAAGAAAGGCATGGGAAGTGTTTGGGTTTATTTACTTTAGCAATAGATTTACTGCCAGTCATCTACCTTCGGGAAAGTCTTATTTTTTATGCTAGGCAAAAGTAAAAATTTTAACATGAAAACAATAGTGGGCAAAAGACTCCGTGACTCAAGACTCTTTGGGTTAGTTAATGTAGGTTAATAAAAATTTTATTGCTTTTCTGTTTGTAAAACTAACACCTGCTCATTGTAAAACATTTAAATACTGCAGAAGTCCATAATTTAGAAAAGATAAATTTTCCATAATTCCACTCTAAGCAATAATAGTTTAGCATATATATATATATATATATATATATATTTTTTTTTTTTTTTTTTTTTTTTTTTGCGGTACGCGGGCCTCTCACTGCTGTGGCCTCTCCCGTTGTGGAGCACAGGCTCCGGACGCGCAGGCTCAGCGGCTATGGCTCACGGGCCCAGTAGCTCCGTGGCATGCGGGATCCTCCCATACCAGGGCACGAACCTGCGTCCCCTGCATCGGCAGGCAGACTCAACCACTGCGCCACCAGGGAAGCCCTAGCATATATTTTTTGCATTTTTTCTATACATAGCCTAACATTAATAATAATAACATGGTATTTTTTTATAAAAACAAGATTATATTTTACATATTGTGCAACTTTTTTGGTTTTGTTTCACAATATATCCTAGTTATCTTTTCATCTGGGCTATGTTGTATTGCCAGTTTTGGGTCACTTAATTCAAAAAATACGTGTCAAGTTTTCATGTCTCAACTGGATTCAAAACTTTATATTTTTTGCATTTTTTCTATACATAGCCTAACATTAATAATAATAACATGGTATTTTTTATAAAAACAAGATTATATTTTACATATTGTTGTGCAACTTTTTTGGTTTTGTTTCACAATATATCCTAGTTATCTTTTCATCTGGGCTATGTTGTATTGCCAGTTTTGGGTCACTTAATTAAAAAAATACGTGTCAAGTTTTCATGTCTCAACTGGATTCAAAACCTTATCCTCTGGCACATGCCTGAGAAGGGATTTTGTCATCATGATTGTTTATTTGCATTATAGAAATAATAGCCTAGTTCCATTCGGAAAGGCAGCACAAGCATTTACTGAACGTGTACCATATGTTTTGTGTAGGGGTGATGCAAAAATGAATAAACTGTGTTTCCGTCTACTGCAGGTGACAGACGGTAATTATTGTTTAAAGCCACTGAGTTTAGGTTCCCTAACAGTGGTCTAAGTAAACTTTCTTGGTAGAATAGAGGAGGGAGAAACTAATTCTGACTGAGGGGAATGGGTGAAAATTTGGAAAGGAACTTTATTTTGCATTAGACCTCAAAGGTTGTATTGGATTTTGGAGAGTGGATAAGGAAAAGGCCTGGCGGGAACAGTGTGACCTAAAGCATTTAATCCTGAAGGACATGACACGTTCAAGGAAATGTGAGAGTAAAGTAGGTATGCAGGGGGAGGGGTAAAATATAAAGCTACAAAGACGTCTCCAGGCTAGATCATGGAGGTCCTTAAATGGAAGGCTAAGGCATCTGGCATTTGACAAAAAAGGAATTGTAGGTCGGCTGATGATCTCTGATCAGGTGGTTAACTACATCTTTCATACACAGCTCAGTTACAGAACTTTCCAGGTTGTGCTGTGATTGGTTGCTTATATGGTTTGTAACTATCTTCCACACACAAAAAATGAGCTCTTCTGGAACAAGAGATCATTTTTTATTCACCTTTATAGCCCTAATACCTGTTGTATTGAGCATTCATAATTGTTAAATTGTTTTCTTAAAAAAATATTTAGTTATTTATTTGGCTGCACTGGGTCTTAGTTGTAGCACCTGGGCTCTTAGTTGTGGCATGTGGGATCTGGTTCCCATGCTCAGAGTGAATTTCTGAGTTATGAGAGTGCCTTTATGTTAGAATATACTTATACTAGAAAATTATTCGTTGTTTATATGAAATTCAGTCCTAACTAAGCACCCAGTATTTTTATTTGCTAAATCTTGAAACCCTACTCACATATAGTTAGCCTTCTCCAGTTAGTCCAGCTGATTATCTTCTTTTCCTTTCTTTTGCTTTTTCTTTAATACTTCTAGATGCAGCCTCTAACAGTTTAGATGTGCCAGGAGATACTGTGATTCACTGTGCAAACTTAAAGGGATGTTACTGAGGCTTCTGCATTACTTGCTTGCTTTTAATGTTGTCAGACTCCAGCCTTTTTTTTTTTTAATGGATAACCACGTGTAAATATAAATGCCCTCTCAAGAAATTTTGCTTAACATAAGACCCATTGTGGACTTTGAGTTAACCCTATGCCTAATATAGCTGCCATGGGTCACACTGAAAAGGGATACCAACTGTCTGTTTACTGGTACTCAAAATGAAAGTCTTTATTCTGTTTCCTTGCCTATAAAAATTATAAAGTGTTTAATCCATATAAAAATATAGGGACTTATAATAAATTATGCATATACTTCTGTATCTCACTTCATACATTCAAAATTGTTTTTGAGATTTATCCATACTGATACATGTTGCTCTAATCAGTCATTTTTCATGACTGTATAATATTTCACTGTACAAATACAACATAATTTATTTATCCATTCACTGTACAAATACAACATAATTTATTTATCCATTCTCCTGTTGATGCCATTTGAGCATTCTTGTATGTATGTCTTTGTATACCTGCAAGAGTTTCTTTAAGGTATATAGAATGGACTTGCTAGTCCATAGGATACAGGCATTAACTTTGCTACATATTATTGGATTGATCTCCAAAGACTTAACTTAATTGTACATTCCTATCATATTTGAGAGTTCCTGATGCTACAAGTTTGCACTAAAACTTGAAAAAAAAATTAGGCTTAAAAAATGTGTTAATCTGAATGGAATAAATTAATATCCTTACTTTAATTAGCATTTTAATTATTAATGAGGTTGAGCATTGCTACTAATATGCTTATTGGCCATTTAGAGTTACCTGTTGTGAACTGCCTGTATATAACCTTTGCCCATTTTATGACTAGGTTTTTTGTCTTTTTCTTATTCATTTGAATGAGCTCTTTATTCTGAATACAAATAATTTTTATATGGTTTGTAAACATGCTCTCTCTGTCTGTAATATATCTTTTTATTTATATATTGTTATATACAGGTTTTAAATTGTAAAGTTGTCAGTTTTATTAATCTTTTCTTTTAGGGCTTGTGCTTTTTGTTTAAGAAATCATTCTAAAGAAATTTTTTCCTAATCCAAGTTCTTTAAGGTATTTTCCCATATTGCCTTCCATATTTCTGTATTTTTGAGTATGATGTAAAATAGTGACTTTTTTTTAGCATAGGAATAATAAAATGTCTCAAGGCTATGTATTGAACAGTTCTTTTCCCTTATTGGTTTGTAACACTTCCTACAAACAACGTGTCCACATACCTGATAATCTGTTTCTGGAGTTTCTACTGTGCCCTTTTGGTCTATTTCTCTATGCCTGTGCTAAAATCTCAAGGGACAATCACTGTAGTTGCACAATAACCATGCAATACAGAAGGATGATTTTCCCACTGAGTCCATTTTGGAGAAATATCATATTCAAGTATGTTGATGGTTATGTTTAAATTAAAATACATTTAATGCTAATTGTATGATCAATAGAAGAAACCAAGCACCTCCTTATTCCCTCCAGTTCTCTCATTTTTATATCGTAAAGAAGAAATTAGACTCTAGGCTATAAGATCTCTTTCTCTAAATTCAAGCTTTGCAAAGAGTTCTTAGCATGCTTGGAGTTCACTGCTGATGAACAGCTTGGAATCAGGCTATTAATATTCACAGAACAGGCCTATGCTAAGTGACAGGATTGTAAAATATTCTGGAAGCCAACCTTGTAGTGCTTTCTGGTGGCATTAAGTGTTTCCAATAAAATCCCATTAAAGAAGGGAAATTAGTGTCACTAGTATCAACTTTGTATATTTCATCTTCTCACTATAATTTTATTTAAAAATGAATCTAGTGTACATAAACCTTTCTGTCTTTAAAAGTTGATCACATTTTCTTTATTTAATTTTTTGCCTTTTTTTACTACTTAGGATTTTTACACCCACTGTTGGATAACTTTACATTAAAGATACTTACAAATACACTTCACTATGAATTTTAACAATTAAGCAGTTTCTACTAGCTTCCCCCTAAGAAAGATGAACATTTAAATACACATTTACCTTCTCCTCATTTCCTAGAATTTGTTGATGTAATCTGGAATTGTAGACCCAGAGCATTATTTTTTTGATTATGAATCTTCTTCAAAAAACATTTTGATATTAACAATAATTATTTGCCTAGTTCTAAAACTCATTTAAAATTTTGTCTTCCTCTTACTCAAATTATTTTTCAGTATTGATCTATTTTAGTTTACTTTTTAAAACAGCTTTAACAGGCTTAACTGGTATACAAGAGACTGAATGTGTTTAAAGTGTACCATTTGTTTATATGTATATATCTACCTATATCTGTATCTGTGACACCATCACCTCAATCAATTTAATAAACATATCCATCACACCTAAGTTTCTTCATGCCCCCTCAAATCTTTATTAGGACTTGAATGGCTCATATCCTTGAATGAAAATTTCAAAACAAGATTTCTAGCAATTTTACGTAACCATAGAGCCTTAACATGTGGGTTATAGAAAGTTCATGGATCCCCATGCAAGGTAGACTCCGGAAACAACCTGGCGATTCAGGCACGATCAGGGTTCTTCCCACTTTACTGCTTTCTCTGCTTCTTCTCATTTCCGTTTCGTCTTCTGATTGAGGGAATTTTAATGAAAACGTCAGGGACGGGAGAAAATTCAGTTTTTTCTTCTGGTTGGCTTCCTCCATGACTGTGATAAATCGTGACCAGTGTTGCTTCCCCACAGTTGCTATATTTCCCATGGAGTTTACTCAGAATGTCATGGTTTTGGTGGGACTTCCCTCAGAGGTCATAAGTGTCATTCATATAGTAAGGAAATGCCTCACATGTTTCCAGGTTTGGGTAAAGCTGTTGTCAAACTAGATATGGGTGTCAGAACTTGGATAGACCTGGCAGAAATGTTTAATGAATACTTTTTGAATAAAATAATACATGAGTTCCAATTAGAGTAGGCGAAGAGGGCTAAACCACATCCTAGGGTTTCCTACACTGAGAAAACTTTGCCAGCTCATGAGAAATCCTCAGTTCAACTTCGCTGCTTTCCTTGTTGATGGTTTTCTGATTTTAGTGTTTTCTTAATTAATTTCATAATGGTTTTATAGTCAACAGTTGCAGGGTTTTTCTTTAATTAAAATATAAATATCAGTTTATTTAGTAAATGTTGCAAATCAAATAAGTAACTCATAATAAGAATTAATATGTACCCAGAATGGTTTAAATGTTTTTAAAATTTAGTGCTCTTAATAACTAAATTTAATGACAAATGTTTCTAAAAGTCTGAGGGCCTCTTTGAAATCATTAATACTTAACATTTTGCATGGAATTCTCTGGACGCGCATGTTTTCTTTTCAATTGGAGCTTTTGAGGCAGTGCAAAGTTCTCTTTGAAATTCAGTATGGTTGCATTTAATTGAAGGCTATTGTAGAATATAATGGGGCTTAAGCTGGTATTTGTGTAATTAGTCCTGAAACACATCTTGTTGATTGTGTGAAGGATTCAAAGGGAAGAAGGGACAAAGCTTCAGCTATGGTATTAAAATGAACACCAGCAGAATATTTCTGAACTCTCTTCTCTGAATCTTTTTATTCTCCATTCCCAGAGATTATGTGAACAATATTCTTTTCTCCTAAGCAGCTCAGAATAAAATGAATGAGGGAAAAAGTCCAAGAAAATGATGCTGGGAAATGTTCAAAGCAATAAGACATCTGGAACCAGGAAGACTTTCCAACTAGAAATCTAGATGGCTCAAAAATATAGTGTTTTATCTTAAGCACTCTTCAGTGTGGAGGCTATTAAGTGCCTGATCTCAGTGGAATATCTTTTGAAAGCTGATGTCACCCATTTTTTCATTGTTTTAACAAATGTAATGGTAATGTAATTGTAGAATTTGTAACATTTTGTACTTGCCCTGGCAAGTTTGAGTATGAGTTTTATCAGCAGATATACCAGTTTATTTATTTTTTTCTCTCTTCTTTCTTGTAACTCTTGCTCAGACAGATTTTAAACGGCAGAAACTATAAATAATTGACAGGAATGAGTGTCTAGGGTGTGTGTGGCACAGCTCTAGGCTGCAGATGCAAACTTGGGTCTTGATGATACTGCATGGCCACTCTTGCTAGAATACTGAGAAATGCTCCAAGCATACATACAACTTATTAGTCTCTAGGGATTTGATTCTGAATCCCTCTGAATCCCCCTGGTCTTTTACTTTGTCAGATCAATGCGAGTTTTGATGGCTTCTGTTACTCTTTTAAGATTTGATGCAGGTGAAAAGGACCTGCTTCTATTTTCCTTTTGCCTAGGTCTTTATGAGGCTTTGTAGCTTACCTTTAATTGCTAGAGAAGGAGGTAAGGAAACATACAGAAAAACCAGAGCAATATCCTTAACTCCCCAAACAGAACTGGCCTGAACCTTAAATTTTCCTTCATCTGGTTCTACCAGGCCTTGTCTGACATCCAAAGTGGGATGGGGGACACTTCCAGGCCCCATTTACCATACCAGCCAGCTGCAAGGGAGAGAGAGAGGAGAGATAGAAAGAACACCGTATAAAGGAGAATTCCAGGAGGAACACAGGTCTACTACAAAGTGTTTGCTCTAGTGCCTTTCCACTAAATCTTTATGATTTACGGGTTCATGTATATGTGTCTTATGACTCCATTTTGCCCAAGGCTTATATCTGCTCCTGGGGAGAAGGGTGGAGGAGGGGAGAATGGGATGTCAGTGTTGATCCGTGGAGGGTCACTTTTATTGCTGTTTCAACAGTCCAGGCTGTGTACTTGAATATGTAATGCAGAACACATATCAAGCATATTGTCTGTAATTTAATTTTAAATACTTAAATACTTTAAAACAGAGAATATGATATATATATATATATATATATAGTTTATTTTAATAGTTCCCTAGGAGCAGGAAAGCTCCTTACATGAGTGATTCTTTCGCATTCGAAACTCCAAAGAGTGTGGACTCCAAAGACAATAAGTCCTTCAAATGTTGCTCTCTGAATCCACATTAGAGAGTTCATTAACTTGCATGAGGGGAATTAGAGATGCGTTTTCAATGGTGAATTGAGTGGTGTTAAAGATATGTGGTTTGGCTGGAAATATAGAACAGGCATCTCTAGAAAGGGATTTATAAATATGGAAAAATCAACAATTCCACACCCTTTGGAAGGTGCTGAATTCCAAGGACTGATTTTTTGCTGGTTCCTACAACTTAACCAGGAATTCAGTTGACGGCCCTGATCACAAAGTTGATGATCCTTCCTCTAGAGCATCACTGTATCTGCCTTGGGACACCGTTCTGTGCAAAGTGCTCATTCGTGTGCCTGAAGTCCAGTGAGCTGGACTTCACAAAGCTTCCCAGAACAGGCTGTATGCCTGTATGGATGCTTTTGTGACTGCTGATCAGTTGATGCATGTACGAATGACAGAATTCTGTCTGAGATTTGCTTCTTAGATAATATTCCAACCTAGTAGCCAGGTTACCAGGAGATTTGGCTCTCACCTCTCTCTTTCACTGTTAGACTGATATCTAACGAAAGGACCAACCAGTTGTGAAGCTTAAATTGGCATTTGTTTTCCTAATTTTCTTTTTTTATTGAGGAGTAATTTACTTAAAGTGCACAATGAATTTTTACTACCACCTAGATCAAGTTATAGAATACTCTCGACATGTCAGAAGGCCTCCTTGGAAAGCCATTTCGAATGATTTTCAGGTAGGGCTGATTTTCAAGATCTGTTGTCAAGTTTTCTATCTGGTCTCAAATCCTTTGAATTCAAAGGCTCAAGAAACTGCTATAGCAGCAGGGATTGGTAATTTCTTGCCATGACTCCAAGGAAGGTAGAAAAGAAGCAGAATGTGAAAGGCACAAACAGAAAGATAGTGGGATAAACATAGAAGAATAAGCAGTGCTCAGCTTTTCTTTCTCCTCACTCCTTCCAGAAGGGATAAACAGCTAGCTGTCTGTGCCTTTAACATCATGCTCTAAAAGGAAGGAAGGGAGAGAGGGAGGGAGGGAGGAAGGAAGGAAGGAAGAGAAAAAGAAAGAAAGAAAATTCACGGAGTGCTCACCAGGAGCCTGGGGGCCAGGCATCGTACATTATCTTGTCGAACCCTTACAACTGCCCTATAAAGTGGAAATCCGTGTCACTGTCCCCATTTTGCATTTGGGGAATCTGAAGTCCCAGAATTGTTAAGCAATTTGTCCCAAATCACACAACTTGTAAGTATTGGAACCACGATTGAAATCTTTTCTGCCATTATACCAATCTTCTGCTAGAAATGTAAATGCTATTCCAATGCCAATAGTTCATCTCTAAAATAAAAGATAGACTTATCATTGGTGAAATGACTTGATTGGCATAAGACTTTCTGTAGTCAATAGCATGGGTTCACAGTTTATAGCTAACTAGGCAGATAAGAAGAGGGAGAAAACAAAACTAATGGCAATTAGTATTGTTTTCTTTTATTCCATATTCACCTGCCTGTATTTTATTTATTTATTTATTTATTTATTTATTTAGGCTGCGTTGGGTCTTCATTGGTGCACGTGGGCTTTCTCTAGTTGTGGCAAGCAGGGGCCACTCTTCGTTGTGGTACGTGGGCTTCTCATTGCGGTAGCTTCTCTTGTTGCGGAGCATGGGTTCTAGGCACGTGGGGTTCAGTAGTTGCAACATGTGGGCTCAGTAGTTGTGGCACATGGGCTCAGTAGTTGTGGCTCCCAGGCTCTAGAGCGCAGGCTCAGTAGTTGTAGCCAGGGGCCCAGTTGCTCCGCGGCATGTGGGATCTTCTTGGACCAGAGCTTGAACCCATGTCCCCTGCATTGGCGGGCGGATTCTTAACCACTGTGCCACCAGGGAAGTCCCTATTTTCTTTATATATATTTGAGGACAATATATGAACTTACAAAGAGAAGCTGTTTCATGTCAGCACTGAATCAACTATAACTATAGAAGAAGGTTCCTAGTCACCCCAGAACAATGTCATTTGCAGTTTTTTGTGGTTTCGGGATTTTTCCTGCTATTAGGAATTCCAAGAGGTATCTACACAGGGAAGTAAAAGGAGAGAGCTGAACCAATTATCTGAAGATACAAATACATATTTATGTGAACTATATAAAATTGTAGTTTTTTGTAGGTTCAAACCAGTAGTTATCGTCAAAGTAATGTGATTCATCTGAATATTACTGCAATGGAGGAAAAACTGTGATTTGTGTAGTAACTCTCTTCAAAGATGAAATTAGGTATTATTCTTAAACTCTAACCTTATACTGTCTCTATAAACAGAGCCAGAGTCAATTTGCCCAAACTTTACATCCCAATCTTGAGAAACACCCTTTAACTCTAAAAATGCACCCAGTGTTCTCTCTCATGAAGACTTCATAGTTTATTTTTGAAGGGTGATGATTTTAGCATGTCAAAACAAAGAGATGGCCTCTGTCATGTTGCAGAACAGCTGCACAGTTGGTTTGCTGGACCCTGGATGTCCCTCAGGATGACTGTGGCATGTGGTGCTTCTACTTAAGGAAGCTTCTCTCAGTGATAAGGCAGTATGGGCTTCGCCAATGAGAAAGTGCCAGGCCTTAAAATGGGAGCAAGGGGACTTAGGGACTAAAATAAAACTAAACCAAATGGTGGCAACACGCTCAACTCCTTAATTTATCTGATTAGAGCCAACAGGCGCCACCGTGTAGAACATTTGCTCCCATCCCAAATGCCATTAAAGCAGCAGTGGAACTATTTCTAGGCTTGGCTCCAGATTGATGGGGGATGAACTAACAGTGGATTTGGTTTCAGCCTGGAGTCACTGTGAAATGGTGACAGACTGCAGTCACTGCAAAAGTCTGTGGGCATCAAGTGTTCCCTGGAGCACATACCTGCTTGGAGGAGATTCCGCAGCCCCTAAGGAACATTCCTCTAACTCTAATCTCAACCCAACTCCAACTCCTACCCTGTATTACTCTGCTTTATTCTCTTAATACAGCTGCATGGTTGCTTAGACTTTAGAGTTTTGCAAAGAGTTTGGTTACTAGGCTAGTTTGGTATACTAGGCTATCTTAATATTTAATTGTCCTTTAAAACTGCACTATGTTGTGTAAACGGCACAAAAAGGGGCAAAGCTATCTTTTACTATTCTGGGATAGTAGTTACCAGTAAGAGGAAAAAGTAGAAGACTTTGTTCTAGGGAATGTGTAGAAATCCTGACAACCCTCCTCTGACCTTCAAAGTACTAAAATCAGTACTTTGTACACCTCCACCCCCAATCCGTCTGCCACTAGCTGTGTGTCCTTGAATTCCTTAACCTCTTTGGGACTGACTGTTCACACATTTGCAAAAGGAAATGTTCAAAAATCTCTAAGGATTTTGAAAGTGCTAACATGCTATGAGTGTAAATGTAAGGGTACCTTTAAAGATTAAAGGTTTTGTATAGTAAATTGTTATTGTATAAAAATCTTTCCCAAATTAGTCCTTTCCAAGTCTGCTGTTAGGTGACTAATCAATATCAACTCCATTTTACAGAAGTGGGGGTTATTTTTCTAATAATTTAATTGAAATGTTTATTGAGCACCTGTGCTAGGTACAGACGCTTATCCAGGTTTGTTGGAACTGGATCTTCTATGATTTGGGGGACCCACTTTACAAAAAGGCAATTATAAATACAAACTTAGGTGCAAAAGTGAGTATTTATTTAGAGTGAGAAAAGAAATCATAACAAGTTACTGAAGCTTAGAGATTTAAGCCCCTTTCTTCTGAGCTCTCTATAGGCAATTTACCAGAATTGCTTACATAGAAATGCTTCTAAATGAAACCTGGCTTTCCCCCTGACCTAGATAGAACATTCAACAGCTCCCAGCAACTCTTAGTGCTCAATGGGGCCTGTGCCAGTGAGCAACTCTGAAGTTTAATCTTCATGAAGCTTCAAATCTGCCTCTAGTTCTTTAGGGAATCAAGAAACAAAGGGTAGGGTTTCCCTGGTGGCACAGTGGTTGAGAGTCCGCCTGCCAATGCAGGGGACATGGGTTCGTGCCCTGGTCTGGGAAGATCCCACATGCCGCGGAGCGGCTGGGCCCATGAGCTGTGGCTGCTGAGTCTGTGCGTCCGGAGCCTGTGCTCCGCAAAGGGAGAGGCCACAACAGTGAGAGGCCCGCGTACCGCAAAAAAAAAAAAAAAAAAAGAAACAAAGGGTAGAGTTCCCAGCCTCAAGATAATTGCAGTGGGCTGTAGCCATTAGACCTTCCAAGAAAAGAGCCATCTAGTGTTATTCATCTAACTGGATCAGTTCCACAGGTCAGCAAGAGGATTCAAATGATGGAAGTTATTTATTTTATTTAAAAATTTGATTTTGAAATAAATTTAGACTTATAGGAAGATTGTAAAAATAGTATGTAGAGCCCCCCATATAGTCTTCATCCACCTTACCTTAATATTGAACCTTACAATATACAATTATTGACACCAGGAAGTTAACACTCTTACAATACTATTAACTAAAGTACAGACTTTCCTTAAAATTTACCTGTTTTTCACCAAATTTTCACCGCTAGTCTATTTCTGTTTTAGGATGCAGTTCAGGATTCCACACATTTAGTTGTCTTGTCCCTTGAGTCTCTTCCTCTTTGTGACAGTCCCTCAGTCTCTCCTTTACTTTCATGACCTTGACACTTTTGAAGAGTACTGCTCAGCTATTTTGTAGAATGTTCTCAATTTGTGTTGTCTGATGTTTTCTCATAATAAGATTGAGTTTACATTATATATTTTTGGCAAGATACTACAAAAGTGATGTGCTCGTGGGTCATCATCCAGTACAGGCATACCTCATTTTATTGTGCTTTCGCTTTATTGTGATTTGCAGATATCGAATTTTTTACAAATTGAAGGTTTGTGGCAACCCTGCATCAAGCAAGTCTATTGGTGCCATTTTTCCAACAGCATTTGCTCACTTCTATTGGTAATCCTCACAATATTTCACACTTTTAAGTTTTATTATCATTGTTAAGGTGATCTGTGGTCAGTGAACTTTGATGTTACTACTATGACTTCCTAAAGGCTCAGATGGTGGTTAGCATTTTTCAGCAATAAAGTGTTTTTTTTTTGTTTGTTTTCTGTTTTTTTTTGTGGTATGCGGGCCTCCCTCCGTTGCGGCCTCTCCCGTTGCGGAGCACAGGCTCCGGACGCGCAGGCTCCGGACGCGCAGGCTCAGCGGCCATGGCCCACGGGCCCAGTCGCTCCACGGCACGTGGGGTCCTCCCAGACCGGGGCGCGAACCCGGTTCCCCTGCGTCGGCAGGCGGACGCGCAACCACTGCGCCACCAGGGAAGCCCAAAGTGTTTTTTAATTAAGGTATGTACATTGTTTTTTTAGACACAAGCTACTGCACTTAATAGACTAGAGTATGCGGTAAACATAACTTTTATATGCACTGGAAAACCAAAAACGTCGTGCGATTTGCTTTATTGTGATACTTGCCTTATTGCAGTGGCCTGGAACAGAACCCCAAATATCTCCGAGTTATACCTGTACTATTATTTTCTTGCTAAATTGTTTCAGCATGTGGCCCTTAGGAGCTGCGGCTCCTGTGTCATGTCAACATTCCTCAACCTTTTTTCAAGCATTTCTTTGCTTCGTGGCACCAAAAGACGTTCCAGGCTCCTCTTGTATTTCCCCTCCCCCGACCCTGGAATCAATCACTTCCACAAGAAGCCCAATATCAGGTTTTTTTGATTAGTATGTTCTTCTTTTTGTTCTTAAAGTCCTGGGTCTTGGATAGGCTGTTTCCTAAAGCAGCGCAAATATATGCATCATCAATCACTAAGAGTGGACCTATGTATTCCTTTTCTAAGCTGTAATTGTAAAAGAACCTGGAATGTGACTTTTGGCCACACTATCAAAAGCCAGGTGTGCTAGCCTCCACAGGGACTTCCTAACAAGACTCTTAAGGCAGTTACTAAAAAAAATAGGTCATCCTTTACATTTTCCTTCCCTCATCTCCCATGTCCAGCTGGCTGCCTCCCATCATTCTCACAAGTCCATCCTCACTGCTGCTTCTTGGGTCCTAGTCCTTCCCTGGGGCTTCCCTGGGAGCCTCCTAATGATCTTCCTGCCTCCAGCCTTTCCTTTCTAGCACTCATCTTCCATGTGGAGCATAAAGCATCCTTCCATTGGCAAATCCAGCCTTTTCTTTCACTATGCTGAAGATAAAAGAGGATGGTTTTTCTGAAACTTTCATTGGTGATATGGTCCTCTAATATTGATGGCAGTGGTTTTCAAACTACTGTAAATCAGAATCAGCTGGAGGGCTTGTTAAACTACAGATTGATAGGCTCCAGCCCCTAGATTTCAGAGTTAGTCGACCTGTGATGGGGTCCGAGAATGTGCACTTCCAGCAGATTCCCAGGTGATGCTGGTGATGCCGGTTCAGATAACCACTGGCCGACAAGATAAAATCCAAGCTGCTTAACAAGAAACCCAAGACCCTTTCATAGTTACATCCTTGGACTTAGCTCCCACCTTACCCTTTCCTTAAACATGCCGTTCCTTTTCACATCTTTGCACGGCCGCTGAAGATCCTAATCCCCCGGCCTGGTCTGCCCATGCCTCCTTGTCTTCCATAATTCTCCACATTTTGCGACAACTATCCTGGCTTCCCTTTCTGCCACTGTCCTTATTCCTCTGGCCTCAGAAGGACTGTCTCTCTTCTGCAGTCTGATGGTACTTGATAATATTTACTGTGAGAATTACAACTTAGTGTTGGATTTGGTTGTTTACTCATTTGATTCTCCCAGTAGTTTATGAGTTCTCTAAAGGCAGGACAGTGCCAAAGTCAGCTCTTACTCTCTAGCACTCAGCTCTCACAGCATTAGCACAGACTAGGCACTGAATAAATGTTGTTGAATGAAACACGACCTTTTCAAGGATGGTATTATGCCGTTTACAATAAAGAAGGTGATAAAGAGTTTATAAGAACACTTCAAGATTTATTACTGCTACATTACAGGTGAAAAGGGTATTGTAAATAAGAGAGTACCCTAAGATATAGAATTAGCTAAATGACTTAGGCTCTGATCAGTTCTTTAAAACAGGTAATGAGAATCAGTCTAGGCTGGGCTACATGGCACGGAGTGAAACAGAGATTTGGCAATTCTTCTGTGATCAGGACAGGTAATTTAGCCTTCGTATCTGCCCAGGCTGTTAATTAGCTAAGAAATTGCGAATCCCACTTTGCATCCTGTTTTTGCTTTCAGCACGTGCCAGTGAGCACCCCTTAGTCCTCTTAACTGCATCATAACCCATCTACTTAACTATAGAAACAGAGTTCTTAACCAACCCTTGGTGGTAGTTAAATAGATGTGGTGGTCTAAAAACATGGATGGAAAACAATCACGTATTGATTTTCACTAAGTTCTAACTGAAATTAAGCATTTCCCTCAGTTGTTAATGTAGGCAACAAACACAGTTGTGTTTGCACTACCTGAGGCTTTATCATTGATAGAAATCACCCATATTTTTATATTACATGATAGCAGTTATTTCTATTCATCAGTGCTTTAGTATTACATTAGTTTTTAGATGAATCACCAGATTTTGTTATTAGATGTCCTAATAAAGAAGCACATGTATTACATCACATTTAAAACGACTTTGTTATCTGTATTTCAATGTAGTTGATTTCCTTTGTAATCCTACATATCAAAATATTATTTACATATTTAAAACAAAAACCTTATGTATTTCATTTTATATATTTAAAATGTTATTCTGAGAAGGAATCCATAGCTTTCAACAGACTGTGAAAGGTGTCCATGACACCAGAACGGTTAATGCCCCCTTTGTAGAAGGTAAGGTTAGGATTGAATTCTGTTGACATTTACTTTGCAGCATCAGTTTGGTAGGAGAATTCTTAAAAAGCAGCAAAAAAATATTCAAGTATACTCTGGATGCTCACGTTTCCATTCAAGGACTTCATAAAAGAATACAACGGTTAATGAGTTGTAGTGGAACGTTTTCTTCTATTAGTGTGTACAAACTGCAAGGAAACGTTCTTTGATTTCTTGGGCCACATGCTCACAGTGCAGTAACAGATTAATTTCTAATATGTCTCATCTCATTATAGACCTGTGTAATCGTCTCTTTCAATTTAAATTGAGCTTCAGGGAAGATTAAATGGTTAGGTATTTATTCCAGTTTGTATAAATTTTCTGGACCCATACAAATTAAACGTCCTCTGTCTAAATGACCCTAATCATTCTAATTTAACTAGATAGAGCTTATTTCCTTTTGACGGAGCTTGTCATGTTGAATCTTATCCATGGAGATGAACGGCATGCCAGATAGGTAATAAGTATTCTAGATGTTGCCGTGTCACTTTCCAGCAAAGTTATTAACAAAAGTCAGTTGCTTCCTGCCTTTCTTTATCCTCTAATATTGCTGAGAATATAAACTTCCTTTCTCCCCTTTAATATATGGTAATTTAAAAGTACAGTAACTGGGCTGCTGCAGAGGAAGTTGATTTTAATAAAATTACCTATCTTTTGTGCATGGTACATCAGGGACTCTTAGGGCAATTTGAGGCTTGGTGGGACTGTGGGTGGAGAGAGTAAAGGGGGTTATGAAGAAAATCGTGACAGAGCTCTGAGTTTCACTGTGCGTGTGTGTGTGTGTGTGTGTGTGTGTGTGTGTGTGTATGTATGCGTATTGGAGGGGACTGAGCATCAAGAAATCCATTTTATTTACTTTTGGCTGAGAATAAGCCAATAAAATAGGAATAGCTACCATAACATCCAGTGGATTAGAATGGACCTGTCCTAGTTAAAGTGAGGCAGGATGCCTGGAGGACTCTCACTCCACCTTCTACCTAATACCTCTGCCCTATCCCTGTGGCAGCCCTGAGAGACATCTAAGTAATGACCACCAAAGAAGTCCTTCGGTAGGATTTCATGTATCTGCCCTCAAGGCACTGAAAGGAAGGTGTGGTTGGAGTGCGGAGAGAAGAACACTGGAGGCTGGAAGGGGATAGGAGCCTGGAAAGAGAGTCAGAGGCCAAAAGATAGAAGGCCTGACTCCCAGCCACAATGCTAGATAGAGATAGGCCTTCTAAGGCTCACTAGAAAGATCTAACT
This sequence comes from Physeter macrocephalus, assembly GCF_002837175.3. Classification (NCBI taxonomy): domain Eukaryota; kingdom Metazoa; phylum Chordata; class Mammalia; order Artiodactyla; family Physeteridae; genus Physeter; species Physeter macrocephalus. Next base: position 113,064,622 of record NC_041215.1, read on the forward strand.
TTCTTAGGTATAAACAAATTAGACATTCAGAGCTAAGGAAAGCCTAATCATACAAATGATAATTATAATAATTTTTCAGTTTGATGGCTTCATCAGTCTCTTTTGGGTTTGATGAATTTTAAGTGAATTTTCCTTCAATTAAAAAAAAATACAATACTTCTGGCTCCCTTTTACCTTGCCCTCTCTCCTTTTAAGTAAAGTCATGGAAAGACCTTTATATTTCTTAAAATATAAGAGTATGGCTTACTATTACTCTCAAGAAAGAAGAGTGATCCAGATAGCTAGTGAAGTAAAATAAAGTCTGATCTTTAGAGTCTCAACCGGCATCATAACCCACATTTATATAATCTTAAATATACAGCCTTGCACTCGCTTCATGTCTCACGATTTTGGCCCTGGTTAACAATAACTTAATGTCCAATTTAAACTGCTTTGAACTTCGAAGTGGAAGAAATTTACCATTAAGGCCATGTTTGTTTTAAAGTTAATACTTGTAGCATTTCCAAGATGCCTGAAATCCTGTGTGGATTTTTTGACATAGACGCCATTTCCTCAAATGTCAACAAAAAAAATGCTATTCTGGCTGTAAGTATTTTCTCCCTCCCATCATCTCCATTAATTTTTTAAGTTCATTAACAGTTGAAATTATTAAACTGAGCTCTACTGACATCTGCTGGACAAAATCTTGTTTTTCATTATATTATCAACTCATTAATACTCAGGTTTTACTAACTAGACTGTTACTATTAAATCAATCTAGCAAAGCTGTACTAAACAAAACAGAAAACAGAACTAAGTTAAACATAAGATCATTAATCAGCATGTAATAAATCTAAGAAAAGGCTTCTAAGTCCATTTCTCCCACTGGTCGAGCCATATTCAGTTTGGTAAACACGCACTTTCTGAGTGCCCTCTATGTGTCACCCTCTTTATATGCACAGTGGGTTCAGTACTTGGACAGGGCCCTTTGCAAGGAGTGGAGGGTCTGGTGGGGGAAGACATATATCTAAACAGGTTATTTAAGAAAGTATTCTATCCAGAGTGCTTCCTCTTTCAGCAGCAAGACAATCATGGGGTACCCATTGTTCCAAGAACATCTTTGTGGAGGGAATCAACCAGAGCAGTATCATTTTGCCCATTAGGTAATAACACAGTGCCTTGGGCCTAGGTATTTTTCATGGGCCTACAGATAGGTGTGTGTGTTCTAAAATACAAGAAAACAGAAAATTGAAACCACTAAATTTTAAATTAAATATCTACAGTATAATGTTAACCTCATTCTTTTTAAATTTAATTTTTCTCAAACTTGACTGTGATCAGAATCACCTGGAGCTGTTAAAGCAGATTGCTTTCTATACCAGCATATCTGACTTAGTTGGTCTTTGTTGGGTCCTAGAATTTGTATTTCTAACAAGTTCCAGGTAATGCTAGTTAACATTGCTGGGCCAGAGACTGCACTTTGGAAACCAACAGTCTGAGAATGTTAATTTACGTTTTTTGACTTGAGCACCCTGGTAGGCAGTAACATCATTAACTGAATTAGGAAACTCAGCAGAAGGGTCAACTTGAAGAAATGACAGGTAGAAAGATGATAAATTTGGCTTTTTCAAGGAAACGGAAGAAAAGACCATCAAAGCCAGACCTACAGAGGTTCTTTTAACATATTTCAATAATGTGTGAATGAAACTAATTTTTAACTGGGCAGGTGAGAACTGCTGAAAGATAAAATAAAACATGCTGTCCATTCACTGAAATAAGTGGTAGAAAATGCATTGGTTATGTGAATCATCTAATCTTGGATCAATTCCTAGTATAGAACATGCAGGGAGTACGATTATGTGAACAAGAGTATCTGACCAGACTCACTTGTATAAGCCTTTCAGTTTAGGAGTCGAGAACTAATGGGTTTTTCCTATTTCAAATGATGTTTCTAAAGCTTCCTGGTTGAGCCCTGTTCTTACGCACTGAAGGATCCCTGTATAGATGACCTCTGTGGCACTATGGACCCACATCACTTTATGAAATTCTCATTTAGGAAACATGGCAAATGACAGATGATGGCAAGTAAGGGTAAATGATACCTCTGGTGTACATTTACTACTCAGAATATGCTAAGAGAAAAAATTGGAGAAAGAAATGTGATTGATCTGCTTTTGTATTCAAACACCTTTAACAATTGGCTGGCTAATCATGGCTCCTTCTAAATTCTAAACAAGGGCAGAAGGGTCTAATTTTCCTCATACAAGCATTGATTCCAGATGACTCAAATTAATTATTTAGTCTAGATTATCTTCCACATGATTCTCATATTACCAGAAGCTTATGACTCTTTGGATTGAAAGATTGCAAATCCTTGGCAATTTTTCCATTAAAATTATAAACACATATTTGTTCCAAGTCCATTTCTTTCACTTGCTACAGTCACCATCACAGAAAATTGATCACCTCAAGACTGTACTCTTTGCCTTGACATTGTTTGGAATTGTCACATCAGAAATCAGACTCCAATCATTCCAGCTCTTTCATGCTCTTGCTACTAGTGCATGTGTTCTTTGATCACACACGTCAGTTCTCTCAACTCATCACCAACTCCTGAATTTACTTCCTTCTTCTCTACGGAGTCGGGATTTCATGATGCATTATCTAGTCCCGTGGTACTCACAGGCTCTATGGCCAGCAGCGTGGGCATCGTCTGGGAGCTTGTTAGAATGCAGACTCCTAGGCCCCATCACACCAGCCTTTTAGAATCATTTTAACAAGATTCCCAATGATTTGTATGCATAGATGGTGGTGGTGAAGCCCTGACTGCAGTTTCTTTAAACAAGTTTACGTGACTTTCACACACTATCTTCCCCCTTTGATTACTCACTAAAAGCCAGTCCTGATGAGGTTCCGAATCTCATTGAAATCACTTGTTTATATTTATCTCCCGATTTCAAGTCTTCTGTTTGAGTCTTTTGTTGAAAGCATGCATCACCTTATCTTCCTAATCCTAGCTAAATGATGTACCTATCATATTCTAGCAGTACAATTAACATTGTTTGGATTAAAGTTCTTCAGCTTAATTGCTACATAGGTCATGAACCATTTACTAAGGTGCTATCCCAGATGGATGAACTATCTCTTCAAAAATATTTGCGTTTTTACAGGATTCCTAAAGGAAATGGATTTAACCTAAATCATTAACTAACCTAATGCTGGGAGTTTTTGAGAAGTCGTTCAACTAAGCGCAAGTAATTTTGGGGGCAAGTGACTTTTTGTTCTCAAATTTCCCTCCACCTTGCTCATCACCAAGGTGGTCCACATGAAAGAACTCTTGAGTGCTTCTGTACTGCCTGAGTGGCTTTTAAGTGTCTTCTCTCTGAAGGAGTACTGAACTCCAGTATCTACAAATACAGCCAGAAAACATGGGTCACAGGAGAGACTTGGATGTACTTGAAATTTGTGCAACAAGGGAAAGACTAGCTGGGGAGTTAACAGGAATATTAGAAAACATTTCCTTGTAATTGCTTGTCTCTTTACCTGTCGTCTTCACCAGACTCTGAGCTGTCAGAGTGGGGATGTGTATCTTATGCACACAGAATCCCCTGCCAGGCGTCTCGCATGCAACATACACGTTCATTGAATTTGGGGGATAAAATGGTTTTAAAGCATTGCTCATGGCATTATTAAATAAAATGGCATGTTTGCAGCATATAAACAGTGCCAGCAGTTCGGATTATAATACCAGCAAGGGGGTGATGTTAATTCCTGAATGCCAGATCCTCAGAGAACAATCAGTATTAACCATCAACTTTCACCGTGAGCCATATCAGGGTTTTTCTGGTTACAAATACCTTTCTTAATATCCCAGCTCCATTAGAGAAGAGAAATTAGGTAACTGTGACACTACTTTATAAACTGATTTATCAGGAGTCCTGCCTTTCCCTGCATAATGACTAAGTGCCTCACAGAACGTTAGCTGCAGATTCAATGTCACCATGGTTGTAACTTGCATGTGGATGAAAAGTTAGCATAACGTAGAAATGTAAAATTAAACTGGTTGCCTATGAGCAGCAGTCCTGCTAACACCCATTCATCTATCCTCATTATTTCACCTCTTGGCTTATTGTGTTTGCTGCTTTCTTCTATTACTCACAAAACTGTCAAGTAAGTCCCAGAGGATGCACTAGCACACGGCTTCTAGAAAATAGTGTTTGCAAAGCTTACATAATGGGACCAATGAAGCCAACACGCTCTCCACTGTAAAAAAAAGCCCAGTGTTCTCTTGCCTTGTTAATTGACCCTCAGCTTCTGAAGTAAGAGGGCGAATTTGAATGGGAAACAGAATGCGAAAGCAGATTATCAGGGGACTGACTTGTAGATTTTTCTCACTTTAAATGATGCTTATAAGAGTAGAGAATACATGAGGCTTTATAATGACACTGATGAAATCCACAGTGGGAAAAGAAGACATGACACAACAATTATTATTCTATTCAGAGAGTATGAGAAGCAGGGAGGCAAAGGCCTTTTCTAATGCAAAGTTTAGGAAAAAATAAACTACTATAGGTAAGTCGCACAAGATGAATTACTTCTTCAAGTTTTGTTTGCTCATGAGGTTACAACTGTGGTGCAACTTAAAGTGCTTGTCATTATTTTTCTTCTGGTAGGAAGATGAGCCAGGGAATGGTAAACCTGAGAACAGAGCTAGCTGTCCTTACCAATTGAAATGTAATCTTGTGGAGAGTTAGGGGGAACGCTCCAAGCATCACTTTGGAGTTTCTGGGTGGCCTCTACAAAGCACTGTCCTCTCCACACCCCCTTGCCCACATCTAAAGATGTGATGCCATCATCTATACCTTTACTCAAAGGAGCAAAATAAAAATAACTGTGCATTTATCCTTAGTACTGTGAGTCATTCAGACAATAGACAAGGGGGATGAAAGGCATTTTAATCATATGTACCAGGGGACAAAATGTAATATGGGGATGGAAACAAGTATTTTATAATTTGGCAAATTTTGGTGTGCTAAGTGACACTAAATAGCTGTGTCATGAAAAGAAGTAGTACAGTCATGCCAGGTGATTCAGCAGAACTCCTTTCCAACATCTGCAGATACACTTTATAATTATGCCCCATTTAATCTCCCCCTCTAGTCAAAGTTCCTTTCAGAACTGGTCAGCAGGGAAATCGATTTCTAGAATGAGACCTTTAGTTACTAACCTCAGAGTGGATTCTCATATGTATGAGCTGGTTGATATACTGCTTTGCTTGAAGCCTAGTAGAGTCTTCCTAATTCTATAATGATCAGATTTTTAACTATTTTCCTCTAATAAATTTTTACCTTCATGAAGTACTTCAAATCTTGTTTGACCCAACAATGAAGAAAAAGTTAGGGACAAACCCTAGGGAATGAGTGCATAAAGAAAAAACCATTGAAGAAATATATTTCTTAAGTTTAAACCAAAGCAAACAAGAAGCACATGACAATATATAGTCCTAATCAAATTTTATTGGGAACCAGTTAAGTCAAATCCTTTACGGAGCACAGAAATACATACAGTTCCAGCCCCTTCCAATAAACAGCAATATAACATTGGCGTAGGATCCCTGAATATCCCACTTTGTTTTGTACCTGTAGGAGAGAAACAGTTCTTCTACAGCTTAACAATACAGAAGTGGGGTGCTCTGACCTATTTAGGGGGAGCAGCAGTGAAGTCAGAACTGAGCATGGATAACAAAGGATTATAGATGAGTTCAAGTAGCCAAAGGAGTAGATGAATCAATGTTTACTCTTCACGTTTTGCATTTCAAACTCAGTCAAGAGAAGGCAGGGCATTATAAGATCAGACACCAATTAACCTGAGGACTTATGAGCAAAGTATACCTCTCTATTAAGTTATGCGGGGAAGTTGTAATAAGAGAGAAAACGGCCGCTTTTACCTAAAACTCTACCTACCGTGAAGGCTTTTGATGCCAAATAATTGGAAGTGACATCAAAGATGAAAGAGGGTCAAATGACTCTAAGGATTGAAGACTGACTTCTTGATGGGACCAATAGGGTTGATGTCAATAACTGACAGTGACGTTCACAGAAGCGCATGGCAGGATAAATGAATACTGCTTGACAAGGTTTTAAGGTTTCACTGCCTAGTCTTTACATGGAGATAAAAGATACTTCTGAGTTTTCTGGGAAGCAATTTTGCGCAGTTTTTCGTTTTGTTTTGTTTTCTAACAAAAAGAAAAATATCTGAGGGAAAAATGATGTAACAGAAATAGAACTGAAATGATGCCTCTCCCTTTCAAAACTAAGAAACTAGTGTAAAAATTTCAGTTTCTACCATGGTGTTAGGGTATTAGTCTGAGTTTTATAGCCTTTGCCTGAGTTTAAAATCCTATCAAACTTTCTGAGCTCTTAAACATAAAACAAACAATGGCACAAATATAAAATCCTGCCAGTTTAATAACTTAAAAAGCTAAAGAAAAAAAATGAAAACTGAATTGTGTTTGCATTGATAAATTTGTTAAGGGATGGCAGTAGCTAAACAGCAATCCAAATAGGAATAAGAATCTTATTCAAAATGTTCTTCTCCCTGCCTTGATGTCTTCCTGGGGTTAAATTAATTAAGATGTTTGGTGAAGCACTGTGATCAGTCTCCTCTGGTTAAGAGAAAAGTGTTTTGTTCTTTTCCCCTTGGTTAGTTAATTATAGTAGCTAAAAGTGCAGGTACAGTATTGTAAGACATTTAACTAAACCAAACGGGGTCTATTCTTTCAAGCTGGACACCCCTCCAAAGGCAGATTAGCTTTACTGTGGATGCTGACACTGTTCATGTGAAATGTTCACGAGAAAGGCACAGCTTGCATACAGCTTGCCAGCAACACTTCAAAATCTGAGAGGCACAAGGTTGTCCCTGACTAGCGTGAGTCACAGAGGAATAAGCTAATCCTGGGAACTGAGCAGTGGCCTGTGTTTTAGTTCCTACTGTCAGTAGCCTTTAAAGGGTCAGGCAATTGCCAATAATATTAGCTATTTTGGTGCTAAACGGAAAATAATAGGGGATTGCTATCCACAGGAACCAACATAAACTCAGTGGGGATTTGGTTCAAAGTTCCAATAAAAATAGCATGTTTTTGTGACCGAGAAAGCCGTGAAATAGGCACATTTAAAATTCTTAGAGCCTGTTTTCTTAAAAGCTGAAAAATGTTTCAAAATCAGTCAAAATACATAGAAAAGACAAAACAAGCCTGGGAAAGTCAGCAATGGAAGGAGGAGGAATGGGAGCTGATGAGTCAAAACAATTTGTATAGAATTTGAAGCACCAGGGATTCTTCACCTACCATATCAGAACCCTATCCTGAGGGCTCAGAAATTGATGAGTGTTAAAGCCTAGGCTATGCAAAGAGACAAAAGCCATTTGTTCTAAGAATAATCACTGGATAATACCTTCTCAGTAACCAGCATTTCTATGGAAAGCTTAGCGATTTTGCAATATAGCACCCCTCCCCCCCTTTTTAAACAAGTAGAATGCTCTACTATTTAGTGAGAAGATCAACATCTAGATAGATAGGAAGGAAAATACCTTATGGCTTGTACCAAGCAGCCAACGCTTTATAAAGCATAGTCATTGCAAAGTAAGTAAAACACAAATCAAAATTTAGAAGGTCAGTCAGAAAGGGTGGACTCAAATCCTAGGTCGTGATATATTTACACACAGAAATCTCATTTCCTGATCTTACACTAATTCCAAAGAAGAAACAAATATACATAAGTAGTTCCAAAACATACTAGCTTATTTGGAGAAAACAAACTTTTTGTTAGCTTATCTTGAAATAACTTTCAAATCAGAATTTTCATATAACGACCATCACATTTCAGAAGTTTTCGATAAAGATGTTGGATTATAGAGCCTGGATGCTCTACTAACAAAAAGAGGCAAATTTGAAAGTATGGTTATCTCTAGTTTAAATAAGCATTGTCAATTTGAAAAAGGGTGTTTAGGTCCCTAGTCCAGTTGGCAACTCCTGCAGTTTTTGTCCTGGAAGCATATAGTTATATTTTTGTCCCCTTTCATAATCAACCACTTAGAGAAAAGCAAAGTCATAAAACTGTCATTAAAAAAAAATACTAAAGAGAAGAGGTGGAGGTCAATATCCAGCGATAAGCATGTATTTATCTACATTTAGTTTTTTTAAAACGTTTTTAGAACTGTAACAGATGGTTATATTCATAAGCTTGAGTAAGAATACGACTGCCTCCAAGTTCTGAAATATATGCATATATGCCCTCAAAATACTGTACATATCACCTCTCCTCCCTTTAGGATAAACTGAAGTTAATTAAGATTTCTCTGGATATTTTAAAATAAAAGTAAATAATAAAAAGGGACTGAATTAAAGACATATTCTGAAAAAAATAATCAACTAAATCAAGTACACAGTTTGACTCTATTGTTGCTTTAGCCCAGGTATGATAATACAGAAAGGCTCATGCAGTGAGTTGCACTGGGGGGACTTTCCTCTTACAGTTCAAATGCAGGAAACCTGGCTTTCGTGGGCACTAGGAGGTCAGCCAAGAAATAAATTGTTCCAGCCATTCCTGAAGGAAAAGAAAGAGGCAAAAGTTAGTATACCAAATAATGATGTATTATAGACTGGCTTCATTTTGTAGCATAAACAACATTATGATATTAATTTAAATGAAGTGGGCACCTGTTTATATATGTTGCAGCTCATTAGACAAGATCACGAGTGAGAGGCTTAGCCTCTTTACCCAGGTGGAAGACAGGAGGGAGAGCGGAGCCAGACAAGTTCAAGGCATGGCCCTGCCATTTACCATATGTGAGCCCCTTCACCGTGGCCCCATTTGCCTGTCTGAGCCTCAGGAACCTCATCTGTGACATGAGGATAACAATGTATATTTTTGCTGCGATGATTTATGATAACTTCTGCAAAATGCCCAGCATGTGCCTGGCTCCATAAACAGTAGTCACCATAATAACTACTACTACTGGGTCCATGGTGGTCTGTGTGCTAACTGATTTTTAATACTGAGTTATTGTGTTAGGAAATAAAGAAGCAGTTTAAGAAATAACTATGAAATTAATTTGTTGACAAAACTCAAATTAAGATACATTAATTACTAAACTGAGAAGCAGATGCTGATATTATAAGGCAAATAAGTAACGTGTGAAAAATACCTTCAAAGAGGGAGAAGGGGGTGTCTGGTGTTCTGCATCCGTGTTCTCCATAATCTAAGCACCATTCAGCGAACTGAAAATGAGACCAAGTTAAGTTACTGAAGTGATTTCTTCTAGAGACCCCTAAAAGTTGACAGAGATTATCTCTAAGATTTACTCTGAAAAGTCAAAAACTATCTTCAAGGCAGGGAAAGGGGCTGATGCAGAGAAATGGATGGTCTAAAAGAGAGTACGAATGAAGCATGGGAGGAATTTAATGAGCTGTCTGAGCCTCAACTCCAAGGTTATCAGAGAAGAAAGAAAGGAACAAAACCACCTTACATCTCCCAGCACTCTCCCAACCCCACCACAAATGCTGCTGAGTAGATTTATGTCCTTTAAAAAAAAAAAAAAAGCTAATTCAACTGAATAGCTTTTTAAAATTTTATTTTATTTTTAATTAAAAAATTTTTTCTTCCACAGCAAAACATTTAATGACACATGGGTAGTCCAAAGTTCTAAATAACCAACTAAGGCAGTCAGTCCTGTTTATAGAACTGCCCCACCAATGCCCTCTTCTCTCATTTTCTTTTCCTTTTTAAAAAAATTTTATTGGAGTATAGTTGCTTTACAATGTCGTGTTAGCCTCCACTGCACAACAAAATGAATCAGCCATACACATACAGATATCCCCTCCCTTTTGGACTTCCCTCCCATTTTAGGTTACCACAGTGCATTAGGTAGAGTTCCCTGTGCTATACAGCATGTTCCCATCAGCTGTCTATTTTATACATAGTATCAATAATGTATATGTGTCAATCCCAGTCTCCCAATTCCTCCCACCCCACCCCTTCCCCCCTTGGTACCCATACATTTGTTCTCTACATCTGTGTCTCTACTTCTGCCTTGCAAATACGATCATCTGTACCATTTTTCTAGATTCCACATATATGCGTTATTATATGATATTTGCTTTTCTCTTTCTGACTTACTTCACTCTGTATGACACACTCTCTAGGTCCGTCCATATCTCTACAAATGACGAACTGAATAGCTTTTGAAGGTTTTTCTTAAACTGTGTTTGTTCTATAGACTTATGGTTTAAAAAAATAAATGAATTAAATCAGATTAACTAGAGACACTTCTACAGCCTCCTGGGCAAAGGTGCGTTCTGTTCGGCGGTTCTGACTCCTACCTTACAGGCCCTGTACAGGTACTTTGCGTCCTGTGTGAGGTTGTACAGTGACAGGAAGGCGTAGGCATTCCCCGCAGCGCCGTGGCACAGCCCGTACCCCTTCTTCAGCAAGCCATACTGCCAGATCACATCAGCACACTGATAGGCATCATTGAGATACCGTTCCTCTTTGAACACCTGCAGAGTCAAGGGACATAGTTTTATTACAAGGGATAGAAAAGAAACCTCCACTGACCTTCCTTCCTGATGGGAGACAGGATAAGGGAGGAGATAGGGAGGTGCCTCGGCAAGAAAGGGTAGGAATTCAGAGACAGAGAGATGTGTTATATCGGTGGGGACAAATTACAAGAATTCACTAGCTTTTTTTTTGTTTTTAAATACATAACTGGGCATGACCTTGTCTGCATGGTGTAAGTTTTATATGTATGTATGTTTGCATATGCGGGTGTTATTGGTGAAGTAGCCTTATTTACTTGCAACTTGCTGTTATCATTAGTCAATTTCCAAAGAATAAACACTGTCTTTTCTGTAACAATGATACCCTTCACTACTAGAAAGTTTCTTTATACACTGGAGAAGAAACTTTATCAGACTGATTACAAAAACTGATTTGATGATAAAACACTATACTTTTCAGAAAAACAGAGATACATCTTTACACTGTATTGTGGCCTCCTATATCTTGATCAAAGGTTTAAAAAATATATTATTACTATTATTATTATTTTTGGCCACACTGCATGGCTTGTGGGATCTTAGTTCCCTGACCAGGGATGGAACCTGTGCCCCCTAGAGTGGAAGCATGGAGTCCCAACCACTGGACCGCCTGGGAATTCCCAACACTTTTAATATCTCATTGCAGTAGAGAAGTAGAATAGGACAGTTTTAAAAGTCTGTGCATTATATTTAACTTCCTGAAGGCAAAATTTGATATACTAAACGCTTATTTAGACCATGAAATGCCAGTCCCTGTTAAGAGTCTATAGATTTGTAATTTGTAGAATGGGCACCAATGAACATAGATATCTTGGTTTACTTCCATTTTTTTCCCCTCAAAGAAAAACCTTTTCTTCTTTGATTATGGCTCTGTCATAGCATGCTTTTTAGAAGTGATATTTGAATTTTTAAAATTATGGCAAAATACATATATAAAAGTTACCATCTTAATCATTTAAAGTGGACCATTCAGTGGTATTACATTCCCAATGTTGTATAACCATCACCATTATCTATTTCCAAAACTTTTTCAACATTCCAAACAGAAACTTCATAGCCATTAAGCAATAATTCTCACCCTCCGAGCCCCTAGTAACTTTTATTCTACTCTCTATGAATTTGCCTATTCTAGATACCTCATATTAACCGTCGCATCATATTAGTGGAATCCTACAGTATTTGTCCTTTTATTAGTGGAATCCTACAGTATTTGTCCTTTTGTATCTGGCTTACTTCGCTTGGCATAATGTTTACAAGGTTCATGCACGTTGTAGTATGGATCAGAAGTTAATTCTTTTTTATGGCTAAATAATATTCCATTGTATATATGTACACCATATTTTGTCCATCCATTCATCTGTTGATGGACACTTGGATTGTTTCTACTTCTTGGCTACTGTGAATAATGCTGCTATGGAACACTGGTGTACAAGTATCTGTTTGAAACCTTGTTTTTACTTCTTTTGGGTATATATACCTAGGAGTGGAATTGCTTGATCATATGTTAATTGTGTTTCATTTTTTGAGGAACCGCCAAACTGCTTTCTACAGTAGCTTTACCATTTTACATTCCCACCAGCAATGCCCAAGGAGATTCTTTCTATTTTTTGTTTGTTTGTTTGTTTTGCAGTACGCGGGTCTCTCATTGTTGTGGCCTCTCCCGTTGCGGAGCACAGGCTCTGGACGTGCAGGCTCAGCAGCCATGGCTCACGGGCCTAGCCGCTCCGTGGCATGTGGGAGCCTCCCGGACCTGGGCACGAGCCCGTGTCCCCTGCATCGGCAGGCGGACTCTCAACCACTGCGCCACCAGGGAAGCCCAATTCTTTCCATTTTTAATTGAGCTCCTGGGATATTTATCTTGGCTCTGCCACTGATGCTAATCTTGGCTACTCTACCTGTCCGTGAAGCAGTCCCCTGTTCTATGAAATAATATGTGCTATGGTACAGATGGATACTGTGAAAATGAATCATAATCCATACAGCAAAGTGATTTTAGGTCCAACAAATGGTGTGTCTATATATTGTTCAGGAATTATACAGAAAACTAATTTTAAATTATAGAATTTTATATTATGTTTTCCAATTTGTTTCTAAAAACGAGAAAATTCACAGTACCTTATAGGCCTGAATGAGCATGTAGATTACCCCAGGAGAACCGTGGCACCAATGGACTAGCAGATCCCGAGTATCGTCCACACAAGGAGGGTAATTGCCGGAAGGGAATTTCAGCTGGCAGACATAGTCTACACTGGGCTTGACCAAACTATGTAACTTCCCATAGCTCACTTGAAGGCTGGGCTAAAAACAAAGGGAATTATCAGTTCTGCGGAAACAAACAGACCTTCCTAAGGCTCAGGGATGAGTTTTAAATAAGAATGAAAACATGACCAAAACGAACTGAAAGTCATTAAGAGGTTCTGGATTCCATCCAATTTTTTCACCTACTGGTCCAAACTAAAATTAGGCTATCAGTTAATACTTGGAGCCTTATGTATGTATTATTTTTTGATATTTATTGTTATCTATATACATATAAATAATTTTCCAAAGCCAATGCTTAAGAATGTTAGTGTATGAGAAGTTTTCTAAAGTTTTAATACCTTAAATACACTTTAAAGACCACAAAGAGATGCATTAGACAAACCAGGCACAACTTGCATTTAGAGAAGTGATAGGTGATATTTCCAATAGGAGAGGATGCTAACAAGTTGGGAGACCTGGGATCTAGATCCCGAATTGGTGTGACTCTAGATTAAGCCTTTCTGCAAACGATTTGGGACTGATACTTATGAAGGATTACTTTGATACAACAATGTATGGATTTATAGGACTCGTCGCCATATGGCATATGAGCCTTCATTTTTGATACAATTTTTAGTTTCTCCTTTTGGTCCTGGTCTTAATTCAATGCACCTCACACTTCTTTAAACAAGAAATTCAGTCTTGTCTTTGCCAGGCAGGGGGTGAGCACCTGGGATGAGAGGGAGGCAGTGCTGTGAAGCACAGGCAGAGGCGGCAGGGAACGAGGAGATACCGACCATAAGGCGCTCACAGATACTGAACACGCAACGAAGTTCTTTAGGGCACATTTAGATTTCACTTTACCCAAAGAATATTGTTCAAGCTCAGTTTAAAATGCTAGAGTTGAATGACTGGATTCTCCTCAAACTTGCAGAAGTTATCCAAAATGGCCTAAAAATAATGTTTTATGTTGATACATAGGCACCTACCAGAATGCACTTCTAGGATTAAAAATTAAATCATTTCAAATAGATAATTATGTGCAAATGGAAAATTCAATACTTGGGTTTCCAGGTTTCTTACTACAACCAACACATGGAGGCAGAGGGTAAGACACCTCCTGATGATCTGCTTCAAAGAAAGGTCATGAGGCCATCCAGTCATTAACATGTATGATTCTAATTCACCTTGAAACTTCAAGATTTTTCTTCTTTCCTGAAAACTTTCAAGAATCTATATTTACTTCTGGAAATAGAGAGCCAACGAGGGAGTGTGCCAGAAAAGTAAAGGAATTTAGGTCTGAATTGTCAAAACCCCTAATTATAAAACTCTGAATTGAGAAGTGCAGAATAAATACAAGAGTTGGTCTCCTACTGCCACTAACATTCAAAGCGTGACTCTGCATTGAAAAGCAATAATAACCTTGTGTTTTTCAGCTCAGTTGTCCTTGTTTAGTTATAGGGAGAGGATAGGTCTGATGTTGATTTTGCATTATTATAGCCAGCTACTCAACCAGCTGTTGGTATTTATATCCAACCACTCTTGTAGAACATATCAATGAAACACTTTTCTTTATGCCACATTGTACTTTGGGAAGTTGAGGGGGGCACCTTTACCATCATTAAAAATTCAGTATTCTTTTACCATGAATTCTTATTCTTACACCATCATTAAAAATTCAGTATTCTTTTACCATGAATTCTTATTCTTACACAAAGTGCCGATTTCTCCTTAAGGAGAGTTAAACAAGCCCCTGGAAATGATGCTCTCATGAGAAGCCCTCTTCTGACTTCCCTTTCCAGGTTATGCTTGATGCAGTAAACTCTATTTGCCCTTAGTCTATTTGGCTTTGGCTGATGTCCCCCAATAGTTTTAGATCCGAAGAACCGTTGAGCTTGGCATATTCAGCTATTTTTCAGGTAAGTTACACAAAATCCACTGAAAAGGCTCCTTAGGTTTGCTCTCTAACTGAGCTTTAGGCAGCATATTCTCCTTTGTTTTCTACTGATTTTGATCTTACTCCGGAAATTTGTTTCAATGGGTTGTGCCTTATAGTGTGGAATAATACTAATTGAAGGCATCTGCTGAAAGAGCAGGGCAGAGCAGGAGGCACTTCATCTAAAAGAACAGGTCAGAACACTTCAGTCTGCACAGGCAGCGTGAGGTGGGCGAGTGTGCTCACCCACAAGTCAATCATCTCCAAGCGCACTGGCTTTTATGTTTACACACTTTAAATGCACTTTCACAAGCACTGTCCCTGTTTATCTAGGCCAGGTGATTACCAGGAGAGTGATGCGGTGGTTGGCAGAATGAAAAACTAGAGCTGGAGCACCTGTCTTCTCACCCTAGATAGTACAGTCAGGAATCACATTCTAGCTCCATCATCATCCCCTCTTACCTGCATCAGGTAGTAATAAATTCCTGCCAGGCCATGAGCGGCCCCCACGTAATATTCTTGGTACCATTCATACAACAGTGGAGTCTTTCCTGTGAAGTTTCTCTTTCTAGCTAGGTCTTCTCCAGAGGTTAAGACTGTTTCACAAATCTGCAGGGAGAAATCGACCGAAATAAGGAAAGAATTAGAATGGCACCAAGGAACTTTTTGCTAAGAGGTACTGGAGAACATGGCAAATTCGACACCACCTGATGGCCATGGATGGGCATAGTTTGATTCTGTACTCAGAGAAGCACATGGGATTATTCTGCCTAAAAGAGGGAGAGTCTGGAAGATTTTGAACTCTTTCTACTACAGCTCACAAGAATTCACCTGTCAAAGGAAAGCAAAACTCCTTCAGATACGAGAGGAACACCTGCACCTTGGAGGTGAAATCTGGCCCTTATTTTCCTCTGAATGGCCTCTAAACTCTCAAATGGAGCAGCTGGACCACTTAATCCAAGTCACTCTCTGTACAGTTTCCAACAGCACTGCAAGTAAAGCTGCTGGTTCTCTGATCATGCCTGACCTTCAGAGCTTAAGACACACCTTACCTCCCAGCTATCTGGGATGTGCCAACTAGGGAAACAAAACCAATAGTTTAGGCAGATAGTAGGTGGGATCCTAAAAAGACTCCAAAAAGCACAAAAACGTGGTACCTGCTGAATATGGCTTTGAGGAATCTTTTCCACTCCAAAGTTCTTATTCACAAAGAGAAGAGCACAGATGTAGCCCATTCGTCCATAGAGCATTTCATTTGGAGCATGGAGATCAATCTTATTTAGGTGAATTAGTCTGGGAATAAAAATGCATGCTTAAGATAATGTAAAAGGGACCAGGTAGAGATATGTACTTAAAAATGATATGTTTAAAATACACACACACAAATATATATATAGTTATATACAGACACATATATGGAATTATTATATTATCTTAAATATATAATAATAAAATATATAAAATATAAATATTTAAATATACTTACATATTATAACCTATATATTGTTATACTTTAAACATTAAGAGGGCTGGGCCAGACCACAAAGGGTAATCAGGGTTCAAAGATTAACCATCAACTACATTTCTTTTCTTCAGCTCACAATAGAACTGACAAATAAGAAGTCCAAAGAATGCAGGAATACATGAGTGTGGCTTGGACCACCTGCAGCCTCCCTAGCCCCGCATGGCGGCATGCTCTGAGACCAGCAGTTGGGGTCAGAGAAGCCAAGAACTACTGGGTACTATAACATTCAGTCTGAGGAAAGGACTAAGTCAACACTCAAAGGGCCTATTTCCATAAAATGAAATGCCTGCTGCACCCCAGTTATCTCCTTGCTTGATTTATTTCTTCAGTGTGTCATCTGGCCTAGCTGAAGTGTTTGTAGAGCAGCCTGATTTACCACCAACGGTAGCACATACAAACAGCACAGAGGGATCAGTCAGTCTCCCAGCTCCTAGTCCTCCTTTTTAGAAATAACCATGATTACCAATATCTTGTATATTCCTAGAACTATTTTATGCACATATAAGAATACATATACTTATTTATAAACATATTTCCCAAAGTGTTTTGTGGCTTTGTGATTTAACAATACATCTTGACAACCATTCCTTATCATCACATACAGAGTGATCTCATTCTTTATCACAGTTGTACAGTATTCCACTGAATGAATGTATTATAATTTATTAGCTCCCTATTGATAGACTCAGTTCAGCTTCTCAAAAAATAAAGTTGTTTTCGGTTCTGGTTCCAGGTAAGGTGGAGTAAAGCATATGCCAACCTGCCTCTCCCAGTCAGTATATGTAGCTCCAAAACCTAGAGAGAATGTGTGAAGCTGCTACTGAGAACCCTGAAAACTAAACAGTAGCTAGCAGAATGGAGATGACCAGAATCTGAAGTACTGCCTAATCAGTGGTGAGTTTACCACATTTCCCCTCTGGTATTTCCCTGGCCTGAACTCAGTGCCGCCTGAAACCTGGAAGTGGGCATCAAAGTGCTGACAGAGACAGTCCCAGAAAGAGTTTTATCTCAAGAAAGACCAGGAAGGGGAACTCTTAATATCAGAGAGAGTGGGTAAAAACACCTCATTTTCTTTATTTTCATTTTTCTGTTCTTTCACTCCCTAGGCCACAAGCAATCTCATGGTGGCAGCAGAAGCCAAGGCAACAGGAGCCAAAACTATGAGGGAGGGCCCTGTCCTCATTGACTAGAGGGGCTGTGGTCCCAGGGGTGAGGGGGTGAGGGAAGGCCCATTGCCTCACTTCTCCTTCTAGCCTCCCCATTACTTGACCCCCAAGATGCAGGCACATTCGTGGGTAGTGTGTGCCTGAGTAGGATAACCAAAGCCTCAGATTTCTTTCCAGAGAACCAACAAGGGAAGTCCCAGGGAACCAGAAAGTAGGTGGAGCTCACAGAGGGATAAGAGCTCAGGGACCCAACTGTACTTGTAGTGTGAACTCTGAGAATGAACCTTTTTTTTGAGGGGGGGGGGGGGCGCAGGAAATATGATAGGTAGGGAAAATGTCCTTGCTATTCTACATTTTTCATCACATTTTCATCACATTTTTCATCACATTCATTTTCCATGAAATTTTGAAAGCACATCTCAGTTATCATTCTATAAATTCAATGTGAGACCATTTAAATTATTAAAACAATTTAATTTTTTGTGAAACTGGACAAAATGATATTGGTATACTAAAAAAGTATGGGGGGTAGAGAGAGTCAGGGAATTTCTGGAAAAGACTAGTAATGAGAGGACATTAGCCTTACCAAAAAAATGACCTTGTCACCGGGTAGCTTATGACACTAAACATGCTATTTAATCTCTATACTTTAAATTTCTCATCTATAAAATGAATGGTCCCTTCTGATTTAAAAATTTATTTTTAAAGTAGTTACATATAAACAATGCCTGTGTATGTATATTATTTAACTTTATATACTGAGAATGGTTAATAAGCATTTGAAGTATCAAAAATCATATCCCTGGAGTGATTGGTTATATTTGAAGTATTCTAGTAAGGAATCAACATTCAGAGAGACTTGGCACTTCAAGTAACCTTATCAAAATTTACAACAGAGGATTTGATAATAAGTGTAGTAAGGAATGTTAGAAAATGGGTTTCACTGGTGGAATGAGTGGTGAAGATGGGTGGGACATTTGGGAGATGGTACGGGCTCCAGCACCATTTGATGAGTAAGATCTAAGAAGGGTCAAAGGCTGATGTGGCTTTCTCTGAGCCACAAGAACAGGGCAGAGGACTAATCGTGTGTGTGTGTGTGTGTGTGTGTGTGCATGTGTGTGTGTGTGTGTCTTCTTCCTAATAAATGTTTGTACATTTGGTAGAGTTTGGTTAACTGCTTGTGCCTTCATTTACTCACTGGTAAGGTGATAGCTGAGAGGGTATATAGCCCCTACCTCTAATCTCTGGAGGCAACCAATATCTACAAACAAGAAAACAAAAACCTAACAATTGTTACCACCAGGCTATTATACATCAGTAGGTAGAGAGTCCTAACTCTGAAAGGAAGGTACTTGGGAAAGAGAAAACAATCCTCCTCTCCCAACCCCTCCCTCCCCACTTCCACAAGCCTGTGGTGGGAGGGGAACACTTAGGGTTAAAAATGAAGAAGACATGTTTAAATAAGCAGAATGAGATGATTTTAGTGAGTAAAAAGGGCTGACAGTTATGAAACAATGACTGAGAAAAAGTTATGAAAGCATCCTTAAGGGAACTTACTCCCCAACAGGAAAGAGGGGTTTGAAAAAGCTTGGCTGGTTGCAGTTACTGACAAAGTTAAATTTGTCCATATTATACCTCAACAAACAGAGGCATCTCAATCAAACTGGTTAAATATGCACATGCTGCCTCATGCATTTTTCTCTATTACAAACACAGGCATTTAACTCACAGTGGAACAGTGGTTATGTCAGGAATAGGGACACAGTGGTCAGAGGTTGCCTTCAATTTTCTTGTAATACCTTGATTGACTTTTTTCCCCCCATTGCCAACAGAGTTATCTGGGTGGTTATGGACCATTTTTTTCTACTTCAATACCACACACACACACAAACAATACCCCTAATATTTTTAAATAACTTAAAAACATTTATTAAGAAAAATTCTATTTTTTTCTCACACCAGAACTGGCAGCTCAGTAATGTTGAGAACTTAATCAAATCTGTCACTAGATACAAACTCAACTGTTGTAGTAAACAGAATGAACATCTCAGAGTTTTCATAAGAATTTATTATCGAGTTTTAATATAAATGTATCAAACTATAGAATTTAGAGATAGAAAAGCACTCTTGATTTTTGTAAAGGGTATTGAAAGAACTATTCAAAAAGGGAAATGACTCTCAATTTTTTAAACACTGCTCTATGGGGGTTAACTAAAAACAATTATTGCATATTGCATTAACTCCAGTGATGTTCTCATCTAAATAAAATGTGTCTGAACCACTGAATTAAAAAACGCCACTCCTTTATTTTCCTTTATTTGCCAATGCTATGACCTGCATTACCACTAGGTGGCGATATATAATTAGCATACCAATTATTTTGCAACCAAGCACATTTGCATCTGGGAAGTTGATAGCAAGTGCCTTTCAGATACTCGAAAATAAAGTATTGTTCAGTGCATCTCATTATAATAATACTTAAGAAGGAAGTATTCCATTTTTTCTGGATTTAAATTCAATTCATTAAAACTCGTCAGTTGCATGTATCTAACCCAGTGTTCATAGTGCACTATTTACAATAGCCAAGACATGGAAGCAACCAAGCAACCTAAGAGTCCAGTGACAGATGAATGGATAAAGAAGATGTGGTATGTATATACAATGGAATACTACTCAGCCATAAAAAAGAATGAAATAATGCCATTTGCAGCAACATGGCTGGACCTAGAGATTATTATTATAAATGAAGTAAGTCAGGCAGAGAAGGACAAATATATGATATCACTTATATATGGAATTAAAAAAAATTATAAAATGAACTTATTTACAAAACAGAAACAGTCTCACAGAAAACAAAATTATGGTTACCAAAGGGGAAAGGGTGGGGGGAGGGATGAATTAGGAGTTTGGGATTAAAATATACACCCTACTATATATAAAATAGATAACCAACAAGGACCTACTGTGTAGCACAGGGAACTGTACTCAATATATTATAATAACCTATAATAGAAAAGATTCTAAAAAAGAATATATATATATTATATATATATAACTGAATCACTTTATTGTACACCTGAAACACAATATTGTAAATCAACCGTATTTCAATAAAAGTTAAAAACAAAGTCAGAAAGAGAAAGACAAACGAAAGAAACTGTTGGTACGTTCCCTAAAAAAATAAAAAATAAAACTTATTAGTTGGATCTGACAATTACTAAAAGCAGGACTTTAAATCCATGTTTTACATGCTATATTCTTAAGATAAAATGAAGAAATGACAGCATTTATCAATCAATAGTTATTTTATGTGTTTTCAGAAACTCTCAAACCCATATCATTGCAGCTCCATTTATTTGTTTTGCTATGTTGATATTAATAGCAACTGATCTTTAGAAGAGGCAAGTCACTGAAGGAAGAAAAAAGACATATAAAAATAGGATAATTCTGTTCCACTCCTAGCAATATTTCCCCAGGGTGTTACTGGGAGAGTTTTTGCCTTTTGTCATCAAAAGTTTGTAACTTTTTAAAAAGAAGTCCTTTTCTTACTAATCACACTACAAAAGAGACAGGGTATAACATTTTCTGACCAGAAAGCCAAAGTTCTTCATCACTCTAAGTGCTGGCCCCAAAGCACGCTATAAGCTATAGTCACTTAACTGGGCACAAAACAGGCAATGCTCTTTATTTGTGTAGTGACACCAACTATCTCTGTATAGAAGGAAGGGAGAAAACAGACACAGTATAAATCAAGCAGTAGGAAGAACCAGTGCTATTTATTATCTTCCCCAACACTTGCTTCAGGCAACTGCAGGACAATTTGAACATGAACGCACACTTGTGCACACACACTCCTTTTGGGGAGTCACAGACCCCTCCAAGAAAAGTGTAAATGTTCTCTCCATGTTGAATACAGTTTGGGGGTTTTCTATATACCTCTGGAAGCGCTAAGATTCTCAAAATTCCAAAGCAAAGAACCAACCCCTACCTTGGGGAAACTGATTTCTTTGGATTTCAGTTTGTCTAAGGATTAGACTTTCATTAATCCCAAAGGTCCTTTTGGTTTCTAAAACTCAAGATTATGATTCTGAAAGACCACTATATTAAGCAAATACAGGAATGGTAAGCTGAAATACTACGCTGGCAGTAGAGCACAACACAGATACCACACAGAGAATATGACTGTATGTGATATAAAAGGGCTGTGTGATGTGAGGGAAAAGGTGAGGTAAAAAGTAAAACAAGTAAGTAGGTTTATTAAATAATTGATGACATCAAGTAATTTTGGATTTCCTGAAGTTGAACTGAAAAGACTTAGAAATTTTTTCCTTAAAAGGGAGGAGATGTGAAAGTAATTTACAAATAATTCTTTTTTTCTTTCTGGTCTGCCATGAACTCTAGAAATCTAAGAAATTAAATCTGCATCCACAAACAGGCTAGTTCCTATCATAGATCCACATTTTATGTTTTTAACCTTAGCAAGCCTATAAATAAAATACTGTTGAAATGTAATAAAAAAAGATATAAATAACAAAAACACCTTCAAAACCAAGGTATCAAAAAAAAAGAAATTTTAGTTTACTCTCTTAAGAGTGTTTTATAATAAACCAGTATTAATATATGGTATTATCCCCCAAAGAGTGTTAGAACAACAGGCCTGAAGATGTCCTGAGGAAAAAGGGCTGCCTGCATGACAAGCGTGGCAAATTATGTTCCCTAGAGTCACCTGGGTTTCCCCCAAGTATAAAAGCTACTGAAGACTGAGCAGTCAGTAAAGGCATGTATTTAACTTTGTTTAATTAGTGTTTCCCCACTGTGTCTGAATGCACAACTCTTGTTTTCATTTAATACCTATTAACATTCTTCACATACCAAACTATTACTATTTGGCTGTACATATTTTGAGAGAGTCTGGCATTATATATAGACTATAAAAGCCACTACAATTTATTTTTATGAAAGTTAAGAGTGATTCATTGAATGAGACTTGCTTGTGAACCTCTAAAGCAGAGGGATCCTCAACAAATAAAATCAGAAATGATAATGCTATTCTAACAGTAATTTATAAGAATGAATAGTGGGAATCAGAAACCATGGTCAACTCAGAGATGAT
Organism: Physeter macrocephalus; assembly: GCF_002837175.3. Lineage (NCBI taxonomy): Eukaryota > Metazoa > Chordata > Mammalia > Artiodactyla > Physeteridae > Physeter > Physeter macrocephalus. The sequence continues at coordinate 113,087,176 of NC_041215.1, forward strand.
CACTAATTTAAATGTTGCCAGACCCACTTAAAAAACAGACACTTCACCCAAGAAGATATACAAATGGCAAATAAGTATATGAAAAGATGCCCCAAGACATATGTCATCAGAGAAATGCAAATTAAGCTAACAATGAGATACGAGTACACATCTATTAAAATGGCCAAAATCTGGAACACTGACAACACCAAATGCTGACAAAGATGTGGAGCAACAGGAACTCTCATTCACTGCTCGTGGGAATGGAAATAGTACAGCCACTTTTTTTTTTTTTAAAATATTTATTTATTTATTTATATTTTTGGCTGTGTTGGGTCTTCGTTTCTGTGCGAGGGCTTTCTCTAGTTGCGGCGAGCGGGGGCCACTCTTCATCACCGTGCGCGGGCCTCTCACTGTCGCGGCCTCTCTTGTTGCGGAGCACAGGCTTCAGACGCACAGGCTCAGTAGTTGTGGCTCACGGGCCTAGCCGCTCCGCGGCACACGGGATCCTCCCAGACCAGGGCATGAACCCGTGTCCCCTGCATTGGCAGGCAGATTCTCAACCACTGTGCCACCAGGGAAGCCCCAGTATAGCCACTTTTGAAGACAGTTTATAAGTTTCTCCTAAAACTAAGCATAGTCTTACCATACAATCCAGCAATCATGCTCCTTGGTATTTACCAGAAAGAGCTGGAAACTTATGTCCACACCCAAACCTGCAAATGGATGTTTTTAACAGCTTTGTTTATAATTGCCGAAACTTGGAAGAAACTAAGGTGTCCTTCAGTAGGTGAATGAATACATAAACTGTGGTACATCCAGACAATGGAATATTATTCGGCTCTAAAAAAAAAAAATGAGCTATCAAGCCATGAAAAGACATGGAGAAATCTAAATGCATATTACTAAGTGAAAGAAGCCAATCTGAAAAGGCTACATACTATACGATTCCAACTCTGTGACATTCTGGAAAAGGCAAAACTATGGAGACAGTAAGAAGACCAATAGTTGCCAGGGGTTAGGAAGAAGAGAGGAGGGATTAATAGGCAGAGCGCAGAAGATTTTTAGGGCAGTGAAACTACTCTGTATGATACTATAATGTTGGATACATGTCATTACACATTTATCCAAACCCATGAAATGTACAGTGCCAAGAGTGAACTACAGACTTTGGGTGATTATGATTTGTCAATGCAGGTTCATCGACTGCAGCAAGTGTACTCTGGTGGAGGATGTTGATAACAAGGGGAGGCTATGCATGTGTGAGTCAGGGGGTGTATGGGAAATCTCTGTACCTTCCTCTCAATTTTGCTGTGAATTGAAAACTGCTCTAAAAAAGTCAAGTCTATTAAACAACAAAACAAAGAAACCTCTGCTGTAATTGCAACTATCTGCGTGTTGGCATACTTATGGGGAGCCTAACAGCACGGCATGAAGAGTTGCATCACAGCCAGATTTCTTAGTAGAATTCTGAAAGAGTGTTCAATAAACTCTACTAAAGCAAAAACTGTAGTTTATTTGTACAAAAGTTTCATAATTCTTCATGATTCACAAACTTCTAGTGGGTTGCCCTGATTTATATTAAAAATGAAAATCTGGATTTGCATGTCATTTGCCTGTAAGCAAAGCACTTTTGACTCTGTGTTCCCTTTGGAGGCCTCTCCCAGCTCACTACAGCACGTGCACCGTGTTTCTTCAAATTATTGATCCTGGATAGCACCTTGGATTAGTAATCACATGATTAGGCTTTTGATCTCATTTATGCTAAGGAACTGATGTTTGATCTGGAACATGTCAGTGTCATATCTTTTTTTAAAAAAATTTTTTTAATTTATTTATTTTTTGGCCGCGTTGGGTATTTCTTGCTGCACGTGGGCTTTCTCTAGTTGTGGCGAGTGGGGACTACTCTTGGTTGCAGTGTGCGGGCTTCTCATTGTGGTGGCTTCTCTTGTTTCAAGCACAGGCTCTAGGGTGTGTGGGCTTCAGTACTTGTGCCTTGTGGGCTCTAGAGCGCAGGCTCAGTAGTTGTGGCTCACGGGCTCTAGAGCGCAGGCTCAGTAGTTGTGGCACATGGGCTTAGTTGCTCCACAGCATGTGGGATCTTCCAGGACCAGGGCTCAAACCCGTGTCCCCTGCCTTGGCAGGCGGATTCTTAACCACTGCACCACCAGGGAAGTCCAGTGTCATTATACCTTGCAATAAAATAAGGATTATAATGGTTGTTCCTTAACTACAACTCAGGAATAATGTGATTGATCAAATGACAGCAGTAAGATTTACTGCTGAGAGAAAAGTAAATTCAATAAAGTGTTCTTTTGCTAACACACAGAGAATTAAGGCATAATGTTTAGATAATAATTCTCAGAAAGAAATATGATTACCGGGTGATGCAGTCTTCTGCCCGCTTCTCATTGTTCATCTTGTGATGCACCACAGCAGCCACTGCCAGGGGACCCCCATCCCCACAAAGGAAGGTGATGGAATGCTTGGTCAAACAGTTCAGACTTTGCTTTACATAGCCATGTGCCATCTGTAGGTAGGTAGGGTCCCCAAACACATCATAGAGGTGTAAGTAAAGCACAGCAATACCTGAAAAGCAAAAAGAAAATCATGTACAGATGAGGAAAGAGCAGTTGACTGTATTATTTTGGTGTACCGTCTACTCAGCAGTGTTGATTTTTGATAAGCTATAACAAACACGTAAATTATCTGGAAGTTCAGATGACCTTAGTCTAGACTTAGCTTTATTACTAAGCAGCTCTAAGAACAGTAGGCAGACACTTCCTTGTTCTCAGTTTCCTCATCATTACAACTCTAAATTAAAATAGGAACTCTAAGAACTCTAAACCCAAGTTTAATATTAATCCTTGTTGCACTCTGGCTATTGTGCTGATGTATTCTTTTTGATGGTTAAAATGGTAGGTAATCAACCTTTGGTAAATAATCACCTATTTATTTTACAAATAATAATTTACTTAATAATAAACAAGAAATGTTTGTTCTTATGAGCTAAAGAAATTCAAAGACTAGGGTATGAAAAACTAGATTTTTCTTTATATAGAAGATCATTTTTTGCATGAGAAGATAGGTAGAGTAACCGAATCCTCTATCCCAGTATTGTTCCAGGCAGTGGATTATAAGAAAACTATTAAGTTATTTGAGATCTAAGAAAATATATTCAGTTTCCCAATTTTTTTTTTTTCACTGTCAAGGACCCAGCCACTTTAGGAACTATACTAGAAAAGCTGCCATGCCTTTTGCTTTGGGCTTTACTTGATTTGCGTCTTATCCTACTCTTGAAGCCTGCTATATGTAATTGAGGCCTTGTCTGCATGTCCTCATTCCAAATGCCTGTCACAGTAGATAGAGCCTTTCCTCTGAAGCTGACTAGTCTCAGGGCAGACTCAAAGATGTGGAGTAGGGAGCCTACCTGCCTGCAGATTTCCAGAAACTCATTTCTCCCCTTAAAGTACATTTTCCATCTCGTTTACCATTTTTAGAAGACACAGAACCTCTGTTTAAATCTAAGTTAACAGAGCCAATCTCTTTATGGATTTCAATGCAGTAAAAATGCAGTTTGCAAAATTACTTTTCACTGTACTGAGGACAATTTTAAATTTAGATAGTTTTCTTATCTTGCATGGGTAATTTCCAAAGCTTTGTGCTATAGACAATTCAATTTCACATGTATATTAAGGCCAAATTTTCATTTTCTGCCAAAGTTAATAACCTTGTCTACTCTTTCAAAGTGACTTGGTGTTAGTAATTCTACAAGCTGCTGATCAGATGTACCAATACTTAAGCTTTGTAGACATAAGTGTACAAAACCTGTACGTGGGTAAGAAAAAAAATTCTCCTTTTCACAAATGATCAATGTCAAGAGCTTCTTCTAGAATTAGGTCCTTAATAGGCTTCACCTCCATCCACACCAGGCATCTGCAGGCAATCCATTTAAATTGTTACCCTTTCATTTTGCCCTCCTGTTCCCATCACTGCCTGTACTCCCCTAATTAAGTTAGGTAGGCACCGAGGCCAGATAATGACATGACTGAGATCTGAGAAAATAAAAAGTGATTAAATACAAGCCCAGTGATTGTTTTCCTTTTCAGACCTTTGTCTCTTATTGTCAACAATTCCTCTTGGCCTAAACATTTAACAAACAAAACCCGTTAAGGTGTGCAATTTTAAGGTTTGATGCATTTCTCATGAAAAACAGGTAATCATTTCTCAAGTCTCACTATATTTCATTTAGATGAAAATTTTTTTGTTTCTTTGATCAGCAGAGAATTAGCTTTCCATCACCTCAGGTTCTATTTCTGTCTTTTCATTCTGGGCCTCTGTGTCTGCATATTTTGATTAAGCAATCTTCTGTAGGTTGTAGTTTACAGTGCTTACCTTCTTCCCTGCTACAAGACACTAACGGATGAAAAGGGTTTCAAGTGAGGAGTGCTGCTGCCAATCAGAAAAATCCTCCTGGACAACCTTATTACAAATCAGTATAGGTCAGGAAAATAAGACAAAATGCCTAAGTCAAAGACATTTAATGCCTCAGCAATATTTTATACCCCAGGTGGCCTAATTTAGTAATAGAAAAAATGGGGGAATTGCCTGTGACCAAATATCTTGAACTTGATTCTTATGATCTTCTAACCTTTGACAATATTCATGCATATAACAACACCTTTGCATAAATACTGAAGGCTGAGCAATAATTGGCAAGGTGGGAAATAAAAACACAACTTCAAGGGCTCTGCAGGGTAAACTCATCCAGTCCTTATGTGTACTCAAAACCCTGGCCTCAGTCCATGCTTTTAAAAACTCTTTTCAAAATGTAATTTTTATCAAAATAAATTTGTTCTTCACGGAAGAAACCAAACAGTACTATAAGGCTTAATACACATTTGCAGTCTCCTGCCCCAGTCTATTCCTGTCTCCCAGAAGCAACCATTTTCAATCATTTTATCTATTTTCTCTAGTATCTGCCTCCATATTTCTATAATATGCTATGTACTTTCTCTTGATTTTTCTTTATCACTTATTTTTGATTCACATTCCACTCTGGAAGATAAGGATTTAGCTCTTACAAAAGACACTGCTAAGTGGTCCCCCCAAATCTATCTCCCTCTTCTCTAAACAAATACTGCCCTGGATTTTAGCTAGGCACATGGCGGCCCAGAACAGTCTCCTTTGCAGATAGATGGGTATGGTCATGTGCATGGGTAAGTTCTGACCAGTAAGACATAATGGGAATAATGGGGGTAAATTCAGAAAATGTTCTTGAAGGGAGGGGACCTGCCATTTCTTCCTTCCTGGCTGGAATGCAGATGTGATGGTGTAGCTGGAGCAGCCATTTTAGACCATGAAGTGGCAGCTCTGTGATGAGGATGGTAAAGCATCAAGATCAAAAAAGCTTAGAACCCGAAGGACTGTGAAGCTGCCACACACCGATTGCCTTACACAAGACAGAAATTCTGTTGTGTTAAAGCCACTGTTATTTAGGTGCATTCCCCTTATGCTAGTAAGCCTACTCCTGAAGAATACAGCTCTCTTCAAAGCTGGGGAGGTAGGCTGAAGGTAGACCACATAGGGTCTTGTAAACCAGCTCAGGATTTGGGGTTTTATTTGAAAAGCACCATTCAAGAGCATAATTAAATTTGTGTTTTTAAAAGTTCACCGTAATTGAACTGTAAGGTTTTGAAAAGAGTATATGGAACAGTGGATGCAGGAGGAGCAATTTTAGGAGGATAGTTCAGGAGCACAAGAGAGAGACAAGAGTAGTTGCAGTAGAGATGACGTGAGACTGAACTGGAAAGATACTTGTCTTGGAAGGCAAAAGTCAACAGAACCTGGTGGGGAACGACTGAGAGGGAAATATCAAGATGACTCCCAGATGCCTAACTTGAACAGCTAGATGGCCAATGGTGCCATCCTCTGAGACGGCAAACACCTCTAGGGGAGGGCCAGGTTTGGGATGGAAGATTACAGTTGTATCCATTCATAAACTCATCTCCAAATACGATTCCAGTCCCTAAAGGACATTTAATAAAATGAGAAAGAATGTTTCTTACTGGCTTCTAGGATAACAACCATCAGAACTGGTCATGAGGCTCAATACAGGATGATGAACGGAGTTTAAACTTTTTAATGTTTTTTTTCTTTAATCACAGAATATGTTACTTAATCAAGAATATTCTTGGGCTTAAATTTGAGCAGCAGATAAAATGTCCGTCTATACTGTTTGCTAAGCAAAATGTAGACTAATCAAGATTTGCCTCCTTCTTCTACCCCTTTTACCTCTTCTTCTAGACCAGAAAAGATTGAAATGAGATTTAAAATTGATTGAATTTAATTGTAAAAATATGCTCCAGATTGTTTTAGACTTTAGAATTATTTTGTTAAAAAAATGGAAGACCACCCTACCTTTTATGAATCTGGATGAAGTTTGACATTTTCATTGATATAAAATTTAAGTTAAATATTCTTCTACTTTTTAGCTGGTCCACTCAATGATAATGACTGTCACAAAGCCATGAAAACTAATGCTTTTTGGTCTTAATTTTACTATCTTGTTAGATTTCCTCACATATATGACTTAAACATTCTGACACATTTAAAAAAGAAAATAATCCACCTGAAGAGAGATATGCTGAGAAATCAGTAAAGCAAAATCGAATCCATTATTTTCCCATTAATTCTCAAGTCATTAAAGGTGACTTTACAATAAATATTTGGGATAATATCCTAATTCTGTTAAGTAATGAGTACTTTCCTTCAGGAACAAGAGAGTATTCCTACTCTGGATGATGTCTTACTTTATTTCCCAGAGGGTATAGGAAAGTTGTTATAGGGATATCATCTCCATTTTACATGCAAAACCAGACAAATTTAAGTAATATCAGTAAAGTACCATTTAGAATTAAGCATGTGAAGTCAGTAATTGTTTTAGAAATGGTACGTTAATTCCGTAGTTATTCACAGCCTTGGAAGCTGACTTGGTGGAGAAGGAACAGACAAGTGGGCAGAGTATCCACTCTATCCCAGGGGGAAAAAAACACCATCAGGAAGTAGTTATGGGTGGGGTGTGGACTGAAAGGGGAGCTTCATTTGTGGGAAGCCCGAAATGGAGCAAATGCAGAGAGTACTCCCAGCATGTGGAATTATCTGAGCAAATCCACGTGGACAAGAAGACTAGAGGATGACCTGGTTAGTAAGGCTGGACTCCTTGGGGGTTCAAATTATTAAAAACTAGACATAGAAATTTAGATCTGATGTTAATCTACTGTCAGTTTATGTAGAGGAGGAGTATTCAAAGACAGCATTTTTCAAAGATAAATTTGGCTATATGTGTTAGTCCAGGTCCTCTAAGATGGGACTGAATATATAGGACTTTATTAGGGACATATATAACATGAAGAGTACTGCAGGGCACTATACCAGCAATTGCATGCTTTGGCTTGGAAGTGACCTATTCTGGTCCCGGGGCTCCGCCCGGAGCCCCGGGACCAGAAGAGGTGGCCTCATCTAACTACAATGAAGTTGAGAGGTCTAATCCTCCCGGGACCCCAGAAGGAGAGGGACAACCCGATATGGACGAGCACTAGAAGTGTCTAACACGGGGCCTGGCAGGGAGGTGGCAGAAAGAGGGAGCCAAGCCTTGGACAGGTCAGGTTTGAGATGTTCATTAGACATCCAAGTGAAGATGTCAAGTAGGCAGCTGGATATATGAGTCTGAGTTCGGGGAAGAGAGGCTGGAAGAATGTCCTCCAAAAAATAAAAAAAGAACCTACTTATCTCCTGTGATCTCAGAGGCCGGTAGAAACCCAGATATCTATTACTTTGATCTTATAACTCCTGGAGCCTGTTTGGTTGCTCAGAACTGCAGTGTCCAATGTGACAGACTCTAACCATAAGTATCTATAAAAACTTAAGTTAAAGGTAAACAAATTTAAAATTCAGTTTCTCAGTGACACTAGCCACATTTCAAATGCTTGATAGCCACATGTGGCTAGTGGCTGGTGTATGGACAGCAAAGAAACTATCCATCACAGCAGAATGGTCTAAGGACAGCACTGTTTTGAACACCAGGGACAGATGTCATTCTTTATAAGAAGTTCAGGATGTCTGGTACTGCCTCACAGCTCATCCTACGAATCTCTTGGTTTTGAAATGTTGAAAACTAATTTACTTGAAAGACGAAAACAAATAAAACTTTGCTGTAACAGGAATATGTCCTGGCTTTCAGTATGGAAACTCTGAACCAGATTTTTTCTATTCTGTTTCCTTCTGTAGCTACAACTCTGGGAAGGGAGGGTAAATTGTTTAGGGACACTTCTAAATCTGCAGTTTCCTTACTCAGCTACTTATCCCCAGTAGTACTATAAATACAGCCAGCTGTTGAGAAGTAATTAATACTAAGCCTTTGGATTTCTGAGGGATCATTAGTCCTATTCATCTTGACCAATCAACACCTCGATGCATCTCAAATGTCTATGGAGATGATACAAATCTCCACAGATGTATGAAGCTCTCAAAGCACTTCTCTGTAATTCTGCATTTTAGAGATTATTCCTTAACATTATTCACTTATTTTACCACCAGCCTACACTGATGTAAAAACCTTTGCCATGGTACTTCAGATCTGCAAGTTATTTCCTTGTAGGTTAGGTGCTTTTGAAGACTCTCTTCATGTACTCTGGTGGGAAAAATCATGTTCAGATTACGGGTACTGCTGGAGCCACGAGAGATGTTCAGCTAATGCCCAAGAATGGGTCTTAATAGTTTTGAGTGATACGGAGACGAGAACTTCCTAAAGGCGGGGGCATGCGTTGTTCCAACCTGACTTTCAAATAAACTGTTCCCTAGTTGAAACTTTAAAGGCTCATCAATTACTTAATTTTTTTTTCCTTTCAGATTAATGAAAATATAAGAAATGAAAGTTTTCTCTGATTAACCTCATACATCACGATCACCTGCTTTTTTTAAAGCAGGTTGGTACTTTCTAATGTGTTATTCTTTAACTGTCTAAATTCTGTTTGTGTTTTGAGTGTGTGTGTTTCCATTTCTTCAACGAAATGACAGGGTCTTCAGGGCAGGATTCCCATTCCTAGTCACTGTAGTTACTCTCCACAAAGCCTGGATGTAAACACTACACTGACTAGTGCATCCAGTCAGTCTTCAGATTAAAGCCGGGCACAGTGCTGGCTTTCCAAATACTCCAGCACTTTTAATACAGTAATGTGGGGAGGAAACTAGTTGTGACTCCACACCCTTAATTTAATAATATTGACCCAAACAAAGAAGTGGAAATGTAAATTAAGAAAGGCAAATGAGCACTCTGAAGATGTGTCTTCTTTTCTCTGTTATCTATTTCCAGAGCTAAATAGGAAAAGAGATTAAAATTTAAAAAAAGGAGATACATACTTTCCTCCTTCCTTCCCTCAGTGCCCTACAGCGCACTGCTTTGTAACTGTCAATTAGGAAGCACTCCTAGTCTTTTATTCAGACTACCATAACAGATGATAACTCCTTCAGCATAGTCGTCATTAAGAAGCACAGGTTCAGGAATCACTACCTGGGACTGAAGCCTAGCTCTGCCACTTCCCAGCTGTGTGATCTTACCCCACTTACTAAACCTTTCTGTGCCTGAGCATCTTTATCTATAAAATGAAAATAACAGTAGCTACTCCACAGTTCCTGTAAATCATTCTGATCAGTACAATAGTCCCTAGCACATAGTAACTACTCAATAAATGTCCAAACCCCATTAGACTGTGAATCTCCATGAGTGCTGAGTGAGACACTTTGTCTCATCACTGACGCCTGATCTCAAGGGACAGAAAGTACAGAGGGAACCATATTCTTCCTCTTCCCATTTCCTGCCTCTCTCCTCCCTCACTGGCTCCTCAGACTGGGGAGGATTAGCAAAGTGTTCTCTATACATGTACCATCTTGAGCTTTCTGGGAGTCTTCCCGCATCAGGCGCTCTCTCTTCTCAATCCTGTTTCTCATGTCATAATCCATTCTTTGGCTGTCCAGATGTTCTTTGAGTCTATGGAGGTAAATTCAAATCGGGTGCAAGAAGAAGGAAGCCCACTTCATGTCCAGGTCTAAACAGTATGCTCTTTATTCAGCTTTACCAGGTGTAAAGTGAATATTATGAGCCCTGTCTCATTTCTGAGTTCATGCTCAACTGCATCAGAGGTTGAAGGGAAAGAGATGTGACTGACTCTTTTACATCCTAAAAGACATGAAATGAGTTGGATTCCCACCCTTTCCCCATTCCACCTAGTTATGTTTGTTATTGTTTTTAGTTTGCTTAGATGGTAGCTAGAGTAGTAACAGGAGGCCACTCTCCATTCATTCATTCATTTGTTCATTCAACAAATATTTATTAAGCACCAACTATGGACCTGGCATTGTATTAACTGCTGAAGTTAATGGAATGAAAATGACAAGACACGGCCCCAGTCTCCTGGTGCTATCCATAAAAATCAAATGCTCAGATATGTCTTCTTTCTTTACCTCCTCCTGCTTCTTCTGATCTATCTACAAACATTCTCATCCTGCTCTGGGCTTCACCCAAGCACACTGGTGATATCGAAACCCTCCAGCTGTTTCAAGCTTGTGTCTCAGCCATTTAAGATTACTGACAGCACGATGATATCAGCACCATATAAAGTGCAGGCACAAAGAAAGCAGGCGACATTCTTGGTGCATTCATCTGTCTAGCAGTCACTGTGAAGAGCTCTAATAGACCCGGTGTAGATCCACGCCACTGATGCCTTCTGTTTGTCCTAACAGTTTAGTGCTTCTCATGAAGGTGAAGGACACTTGGTCAGGGCTCAAATTAGACAATGAAATGCTGGCTCTGATGAAGAGCTACTTATAAGAATATCAAATTGCAAAGAAAAGACACCTGGCCAGTGCAATTCCTTTCAAACAAGTCTGGTATCTGCAGAAACTAAGACCCACATGCTAAAGCTGTAGCTCAGAGGCTATACATTTGGCAGATCAGAGGAACAGCATCTTGAAACACTTTAATAACTTGCATTTAGAGTGTGAGTTGATATTACTCTAGGGATTATGCTGCATATCCTCTTATTTAAAATGTTATCTAATACTTGAAAAGAGGAAATATATGCCAATCTTAGCCTCATTAACTTTGTGAGTTGGTTACAGAATATTGGGTCATGTCTTCTAGAACTAAAGCCCCTAGAGTCCTGTGTGTATTTTTTAAGTGTGAGCTGATCATCATTTCCCTTGGGAATTATCATAGTTAAGAGTGGGAAAAAATGAAATTAAATGAGGGCTAGCACTTTCCCTCATTCTCTCTTAAAGCTACTAGTGAGATCAGCCATCCCTTGGGTTTACTTAACTCTCCTCCTTTGTTATCTGCGAGGGAAGCACTCTTTCCTACTAAACGCTTACTTCAAACACGAGAATACTTCATCTGCTCATTTAATCCTTTACAACAGCAATTCCTCAACAGTGTTTCATGTTTTCCATTTTATAAAGCACTTTAAAATCTTCTCCACCCTAGAACAGATATACTTCAAACAAAACCCAGGTGGCAGGGGGCATCATGCTCTCTGGTGAGTCCCCAGAGATCCCTGGACACCACCTACCATCACTTAACAGCTGGCCTTTAGATTTGATCTTAAGGGGCTTCCATGCCTGCTGTTTTTCTACACTGTCTGCTATATGCACAGGCATAAAGAACCACATGGCTTCCCTTAGCCCCCAAACTGGGATCATGCAGCAAAGAATTCTTGAAAATCTACTAGGATAGGATTAAGGCTAAAAAAGAACAACTCAGTGCTTACTGCTGGTGTATGTCATACATCAATATCATGATGCACTGCATTTCAGTGTGTTAAATTTTATAAAGGAGGATTTCGGTGAAAAGAACTGAGGCTGTTCATTTCAAATATCGCTTATTAACAGTTGCAAGAGCTACTGATTGCTTTCAGACTAGGGGTAATATTTTACTCAAGAAGATCCTCAACATGCCTTTTCAAATACAAGGAATTATGAGGAAAAGCTTCTGTTTTGGCCAAGTTAATTTTCTATCCTGAAACCACACTGAATATATTAATTCAGGATTAGGAAGGGGAAAAACACATTCTATGGAACAATGCTGGAGATTACACTTTTCTAGCTGCCAATGCCCATAAATCTTTCCTCTATGTCCAGTCCCAAACAACTTTTTCCTGTAGACATTTTAATAGTAATTACTGTTGCCTGTCTAACAAGCCATCTTTCCTTTTAGCTTTCCAAATTCCTGTCATGTTTGAGCAGGGTTTATTCTGATTTTTTTTTCCTAAAACACTTAAAATTAACTAGTCATTAGCCATTTCTAAAAAGTTTGTACAGCATGAGTATCATCATGTAGGTATCACTGAAATTATTCCATCTTACAGCTTATGTGTAGATCTTCTTCACTTATAAAATGCATGGAGTAAACCAGAATGTAGGAGTGGAAAGTAAACAACACACATACACACACACACACACACACTCACACTCTCATGGGGTAAAGAGCAGGGCTCTAAAGCCAGGCTTGCTGCATCGAATCTTATCTTTGGCACTTACTAGCTGTGTAACCTTGAACAAGGTACTCAGCTTCACTTTGCTTCAGTTATCTCATCTGTGAAATCAGGATGTGAATAGTATCCACACCACAGAGTTGTTTTGAGATTTAGATGTGTTATTTAATGCAAAGCACTTACATCAGTGCCTGGCATTAACATTAGTTACTGGCATACATGCACACACACTCTGGCTCCCGTCATTCAAATGTCAATCCTATTAACATTTTATTAACAAGAATCATGTTTTAATCTTTACTCCTGTCTTTCCACAGTCAAATGATCACAAAACTGCATACTGATGATCCTCATTCCTTTAGGAACCAAAATTCATTCAATCAATGTATTTTATTATTAAAGTATTGAATTCTTGTTTTTTGAACATTAATATATAGTAACAATTTGTTAACGCTCAATTACTAACTGAAAAATTGATTATTCATGACACTTCATTCCTGAATAAGTAACAGAGAGGATTTACGGTAATAACTGCTTCATTTGCCAATATGAGACAGCTGTGGGGTTTTAAAACTTCCCTCCTTTCCTTCCTAAGGGTCAAGGCATTTTACCTCTCTGCTGTGAATAAAAAAAAGTAAAAGCCAAGAATACGGCTTATAAAACTGCACTATGACAACCCACATGTATAAATAAATATGCAGGCTTTGGAGAAGATGATGTCTGAATCCTATTAAAAGCTTATGTTAACCACTCTCATCACTGTATTATATCCTCTGCTTCATTTAAAAATAAAAGCCAAGATAATTTCAGCTGTAAAACAGTTTGTGAAATGAATGTTAACTTTCTAAAGCAATGATTTGCTTCTTTTAAATTTCAACTTAAACCTGTATGTATCACCCTTACCAATAAAGCATTATGGTGTTTTCTAAAGCAAATACAACAAACAGAGGTGCTCTAGCAGAAATTCCAATAAGTACCCTGTCACTAACTCTCTCAATTTTTGATGGACAAAAAAAAAAAACCCAAAACAGAAAATGGGAAAAAATGACATGAGTCCAGTTTTTCAGTTTGAAGTACATATGTAACATTAAAAACATATGGGTGCCTCCTCTCTTCACTAAAACTCTTTCAAGATCAAGTGAGTAACTGAGACAAATCTAGGCATAGCATGAATGAGGTATGATGAAGTTGGGCAGCCTAGCTCTGTAGTTTTCTTTAGAGTCATGAACCAGAAACACAGACACATTATTATGGGGTGTACTATGGATTGATAAATGCTTCAAACAAATTAAGGACTTTGAACTACAATCCTGCAGCCTGTGGAACAAAAACCACATTCACAGAAACATAGACAAGATGACAAGGCAGAGGGCTATGTACCAGATGAAGGAACAAGATAAAACCCCAGAAAAACAACTAAATGAAGTGGAGATAGGCAACCTTCCAGAAAAAGAATTCAGAATAATGAAAGAATTCAGAATAATGATAGTGAAGATGATCCAGGACCTCGGAAAAAAAATGGAGGCAAAGATTGAGAAGATGCAAGAAATGTGCAACAAAGACCAAGAAGAATTAAAGAACACACAGAGAAGAACAATACAATAACTAAATGAAAAATACACTAGAAGGAATCAATAGCAGAATAACTGAGGCAGAAGAACGGAAAAGTGACCGGGAAGACAAAATAGTGGAATTCACTGCTGCGGAACAGAATAAAGAAAAAAGAATGAAAAGAGATGAAGACAGCCTAAGAGACCTCTGGGACAACATTAAATGCAACAACATTTGCATTATAGGGGTCCCAGAAGGAGAAGAGAAAGAGAAAGGAACAGAGAAAATATTTGAAGAGACTACAGTCGAAAACTTCCCTAACATGGGAAAGGAAATAGCCACCCAAGTCCAGGAAGCACAGCGGGTCCCATACAGGATAAAACCAAGGAGAAACACGCCGAGACACACAGTAATCAAATTGGCAAAAATTAAAGACAAAGAAAAATTATTGAAAGCAGCAAGGGAAAAATGAAAAATAACATACAAGGGAACTCCCATGAGGTTAACAGCTGCTTTCTCAGAAGAAACTCTACAAGCCAGAAGGGAGTGGCATAATATACTTAAAATGATGAAAGGGAAGAATTTACAACCAATATTACTCTACCAGGCAAGGATCTCATTCAGATTCGATGGAGAAATCAAAAGCTTTACAGACAAGAAAAAGCTAAGAGAATTCAGCACCACCAAACAAGCTCTACAACAAATGCTAAAGGAACTTCTCTAACTGGGAAACACAAGAGAAGAAAAGGATCTACAAAAACAAAGCCAAAACAATTAAGAAAATGGTCATAGGAACATACTTATCGATAATTACCTTAAACGTGAATGGATTAAATGCTCCAACCAAAAGACACAGGCTTCCTGAACAGATATAAAAACAAGACCCATATATATGCTGCCTCCAAGAGATCCACTTCAGACCCAGGGACACATACACACTGAAAGTGAGGGGGTGGAAAAACATATTCCATGCAAATGGAAATCAAAAGAAAGCTGGAGTAGCTATGCTCATATCAGAAAAACTAGACTTTAAAATAAAGAAAGTTACAAGAGACAAGGAAGGACACTACATAATGATCAAGGGATCAATCCAAGAAGAAGATATAACAATTATAAACATATATACACCCAATACAGGAGCACCTCAATACATAAGGCTACTGCTAACAGCTATAAAAGAGGAAATTGACAGGAACACAATAATAGTGGGGGACATTAACACCTCACTTACACCAATGGACAGATCATCCAAAATGAAAATAAATAAGGAAACACCAGCTTTAAATGACACAATAGACCAGATAGATTTAATTGATATTTATAGTATATTCCATCCAAAGCCAGCATATTACACTTTCTTCTCAAGTGCGCACGGAACATTCTCCAGGATAGATCACATCTTGGGTCACAAATCAAGCCTCAGTAAATTTAAGAAAATTGAAATCATATCAAGTATCTTTTCTGACCACCAAAGTTAGCAGAAGGAAAGAAATCATAAAGATCAGAGCAGAAATAAATGAAACAGAAACAAAGAAAACAATAGCAAAGATCAATAAAACTAAAAGCAGGTTCTTTGAGAAGATCAACAAAATTGATAAACCATCATCCAGACTCATCAAGAAAAAGAGGGAGAGGACTCAAATCAATAAAATTAGAAATGAAAAAGGAGAAGTTA